>NC_142936.1:4661321-4873821 GCF_046866305.1 Octopus bimaculoides
TCTCTCAAAACTGCTGATTTTATGCCTAAATTAGAACCCTTTATTATTACAGATGTTGTTGCTCCATTTTCAATCTCGTCGAAATTGATTTAAACTTTCATCCATCCAAGGTATATAAAATACGGAATAGCAGTCAAGTTCTTGAGATTAATTAATAACAATAAGTTCCCTATTATTGTCACAAAGGGCACAGACGACAGAACATTACAAAGCCTACATCAAAATGAAAATTAACGAAGAATCACACTATACATTGTATACAAATATGTGATAGCTTCAAGACAAGAGCACTGTTATTTAGAGTCAATCAAGAAATCTCGTAGGTCTCTGATTGATCTGATTACCAAGGGCAACTTCCCCACCCGAGCTGTATTTTCCCGTGTATAGACATATTGAGAGTATGGCCATTCACTCAGACTGTACACGCCACTCTCACCTGTCAACAAGTTTACTAGAAGGCATCACTTCCCCTACATCCTTATCTTCCTCTCGAGACCAAAGAGAAAAGTTTTTCCTCAGTCCGCCCAGTTATAGTCGTGTTCACTCCACAACTTCCTTTGCCAAAGCTATCAGGCAGAGAAAAACTCTATGCCTTTCGTAGCTAAAAGAAAGCAGTGGGATGATTTCCATGGTGGACTCGGCCGGTAGTCAGATGTGTCCTACACATGACAACAGCTGTTCACCATGTGCAGAACAATCTCGTCCCTCTGTGCTCGTCGCGGGCTGGGCTCGGTTATACTGTACAGGCATTTCCGTAACGGCAATGACTGTCTGTGGTACTGCCAGTTGGGGGGGGGGGGGTTTCTAGGCTGTCGGCCATAGTACTCGAGCTAAAAATCTTCCTGAATAAATCGACTAGTTTAATTTTGGTCAACGCAGTTTCCTCGAAAATGTCCTTTTTCTTCTTCACCAGTAATTCTTATAGATAGCTCGCGTGAAAGAATCACAAGCGATCGACTACTTGAGAGAGCTGAATGACAATAATTCGTTCTTTATTGGCCACAAGGATCATGATTTCAAATGATAATGATTCAATAGTTATACTAGGTTAGGGTAGTCGTATAACTATGGAAGCAGCGAGCAACGATGAAGGGGAAAAAGAACAAAAACAAAATCTGATTTCATAATTGAAAAGTGTTTTCTCTAAAGAAAATTGCTTCTTTCAATAAAATATATTTCCTCTGCTTTTATTTTATCTTATTTAATCCTTTAAAAAATAAAAACGAAAGTAAATTTAATTTTTTAAAAACTTTGTAATCGAATTATTTTTAAGATTTTGTTTTTTAATTTATGCGTTTCTATAAAATGCATGTCTATCAAATAGTGTTTGCTGTTCTTACAAATATATATGTGGATGTGGATGTCAATTGTATGTGTGTGTATATAGTTACACATTACCGTTTGCGAATGAAAATGGCTGCTTTATCTGTTTTGTGTGTACGTTCGTTTGAATATATTTGTTATATAAATTATATTTGTATACAATAGTGTTTTGTTAATGTAAAGATATCTCTTACACACACATATATATATATACATACATACATACGTACGTACATACATGCATTCATACATACATACATACATACATACATACATACATACATATATATGAATACACACACTGTATTTTCGTGCAAGATGTTTCTTGTGCTTTTCTTTGTTGTATTTATATGATTGCTATCAACCTAAGATGATGAGATAAGATCGGCGTAAATCAAATTTGATGTTCGCCGCCACGTTCGTACTGGAAGTTTTATCATGTCATCCTAAAAAGACATGATAGCAAAAGCAGCTGCAAAGATCTTTGCTGCAAGCTACACAGCGCATTTTCTGCAGGTGTCACAGAGAAATTGTTGCCAACATTAAAGGTTAAAAAAGAAAGCAAAGCAAAACAACTTTATTTTCATTCTCCATTCTGCATCCATTTCCTCGCCCTCCTCCTCCTCCCCTTCTCGTGCTACTATGCGTTTTGTCTTTCATTTTTTTACTTTTCCTTCTTTTATCGTATGCATGTTGCTAGTTGAGGCTGTTTACACCTCGCACTTGTAATTTTTTTGTGAGTGTGTGTGTGTGTGTGTGTGTGTGTGTGTGTTTGAATCGAAAGAATTTTGAATAGAAATTACTAGATGTTATTTACTAACTTGTAAATGTAGCCACAAGCTATTCAGAGGATCCAGAATTCGACAATATGGAACAACAGAAAAACAAAAATAAATGAAACAACACTTCATAGTATGAAATCACAAAGATGTACAAAGTCAGTGCTTGCTCTGATTTTAATAGCACCACAAAGGTGAAAGATACACTTCTCTCTTTATTAGACAGTAGAAAAATGGAAACAGGCATGGCTGTGCGGCCAAGATGCTCTCTTCGCAACCACCTGGTTCCTAAATCCGAACCCTCTATGCGGCACATTGGACACAAGTGTCTTCTTATATCACCTCAGTTTGGCCTATATCTTGAAATTGAAATTTTGTAACCGGAAACTACAAAAACCCGTCCTGCCAACACGTGCGTATATAATGTATGTGAGTGTTGATGTCTTAGGAATTTTGAAACTTCGAGAGAACATTTTTGCTTTTTTTTTTTTTTTCTACGGTGAAACTCGAAGCAAATAGCGCTATAAATAATAGCATGTAAATATTAAATTTAAAAAGCCCTTTCAATAGAAAAAATCGGAGGCTGTCCAAAGTGCATGCATGTATGTATGTATATAGTGGTATATAAAGGACTAAATTAACGAGTACATTTTCCGTTTTCTTTGGTCAGATAGCAGAGTATGATTTGAGGGAGATTTAACTGCTTTTTCTAGCAGGTCGAACAACAACGGCGTAGTGGCTCAGAATTCAGTTGTAGTTTACGAATTTCAAACTTTTTGGCTTGTTGATAGTATATAAAAAAAAATAACATTCTGGAGTTAGATTGTATATAGCACACACATGTGTTTGTTGTTTACACACCCGTCTTTGTTTTGTTGTTTTGTTTTTTTTGTAAATTCTCAATATATATATATATATATATATATATATATATATATATATATATATATATAGAACTTTTGCGGCACTTAAAGCCTACTAAAATTTAAATAACGAAAATCATGATTTATTTGCATGCTCTTTTTTTCTTTCAGAAAAAACAATTTTCCTCTTGAATTTAATAATTGTATCAAATCTAATATGGCACGTGCCGAGTTCAGATGCAACATTTTGGCAAAGTTATTTAAAAGTAAAACAGAAGCACCTGCTCTCTCATCTTCACCCCCCCCTCCCCTTATCCTCCTTTCCTTCCCGTTTTCTCCCTCTCAACGCCAGCCACCATATTAATCAGTTTCATGAGGGTAGTGCAACTATCATCGTCTCTCTTTTGCATTATGTTAGTGGTTTTGATTAGAGCTTAGTATAATCTAGTTACACACATACTTTTATTTACATACATGCACATGATCGCTTTCTTGCCTCTCTTTCGGCTGTTCTCACTTACGCACGCGTACACAACGCACACACGGTTTCTTTCTCGCGTTTACTCTGTTTCTCATTCAGCTGCCCTCACTTATAAACACACACACACACACACACACACACACATCTCTAGGCTATAATGATCGCTCCTACAAGCATGAAACAAGAGAGAACATAAAAAGAAGGATTAGTGTGAAGATTAATTACAAAATAAGAGCAGAGATGTGACTTAAATGGGCGTCCTTTATTCTATCGTGGTCAGCTGCCTTCTCTGAATGACCATCCATGATCAGCAAATGGCTGTTCCTGGTAAAACAGAAGATTAAATATGAAAGGTTAACATTCATAGACACAGCCGTCTTAACAGAGTTATAGGCCTCCGAGAAATGCAATGCGCTGGGACCCCTATATATATACACACAACCTACACGACGTACGCCATATATATATATATATATATATATATATATATATAAGAGCATTGATCCCCTACAGTAGAGGTTCGCAAACTTTATCGGGCTGCCGCTCCCTTGACACCCAGACCACATTCCTAGCGCCTCCATCCCAACTAACTATCACAAACATAGACCTTTCTGAAGCAAATTCAAAGCAACTGTATTTCACAAATAAAACTTAACCTAACAAACCCATTATTTTGTTCCTTATACATGAATCACTCCCCTATTATCGTCTCCCTTGGAACTTTCCATCGCCCCCGGGGGAGGGGTGCATACTGTCCGCTTTGAGAACCACTGCTCTAAATAGCAAAATATCTCTCAAATTGCATCTATTGTCTTACATAAGTTTCTGTATATTCTCCAATTGCTAAATGTGCTTTATATTTGTAACCTCAACTGTTAATAAGGTTTGGTATGCCATAAGCACCTGTATATGGTGGTTTTTGTCATTTTAGTTACAAAATAAACAAATTAATTAAATGGAATACACTGTCGGTGCAAGTCGATGGATACCGCATATTCTCCTCCATTTTCTCATTGCTATATAAATTTAGGGTAAAATAACCCCCTTTACCCGCACCCACTTATTACACTTGGTATAACACTAGTGTAACAATAACTGGGTACCTTCCCAGCAGTATATTGGATAGATACCCTAACTGGGTTGAATCCTCAACCCCTAACTCTCTTGCATTATATATATATATGGGGTTGTGTGTGTGTGTGTGACGGTTGGATGCATGTGCATTTCAGTTCTTCCAGTTTTCTTTCTGTGTTCCATTCCTTCCATGTCTATTCTCTCTTTCGGAATTAGTCTTCGAAGCGAAAACATTCCCTTCCCACCCCTCACCCACCTCCAGTTTCCTGAGCGTCAAACTAATACCAACTCTGTTTATGGTTTTTTTACGTCTTTCTGTTGTATTTTTCGTAACCTTTGCACTAAATGTGCATCTATAGTCATTCATTCATTCTGTAAAATGCTTTACTACAATAAAACCACAAATTTTTTATTGCTTCCTGCTGAGCTGAACTATGAAGAGATTAGGATGTGTGCAGGTCACTGTTTTCATTTCCTATTCAAGAATTGTCATTAAACAATTAACGCTGGAAATTGTTCGAGTACATTATAAATGGTTCTTATTTTTAAAATAAAAGAGAAAAATCCGTTACCTAGACATCGGCGCTTTACCCTTTTAGACTGTCTCAATACAGATACTATTTTTACTTTCCATCATATACACGTATGTGTGCATGTGAAATCTTGTGTGGATGCTTACACATTTTCTCTCTCTCTCTCACACACATATGCTCTATTGCTTCTTTTATTTTAGCCGTCACAGCTTAGGCGCTTGCACCAACTCCTCATTTTACACACACACACACACACACACGTACTCACATTTTTATGTTTGCACAATTTACAATCTCAAACTCACTTATGTGTGGTATATACACTCATCCCTCCCCCTCTCTCCCTCGTTTGTTATGGTGTAAAAACATTTTTTAATCTTTTTTGTTATATTTTAAGTTTATCCTTTTAGGTGAGTGTATGTGCAGATGAATGCATTTTCGTATTATTATTATTATTATTGGAAATATTTGAAAAAGATAAAAAGAACGGTGTATAATAACGTCTAAGTAGATCATTAATGGCATTTAGAATCATTACCACCATCATAGTTGTCATTCTTGACTTCTGGCAATGGTATAGCACAGACATCGTCATCATCCTCATCAGCATCACCATTTATTTATTTATTCTTTTTATTGCTATTTCATCTATCATTTTCATCATCTCATCCAACTGAGCGAATCTCTATTAGGAACTTTTTAACATTGTATCTTCGTCGTCGACTTCGCAGTTGTCTTCATAATCGCCATCATAAATTCTTTTGGTCTGTAAGAGTACTGTCATAATTATGCTGCCAGTTCTTCCATCTATTATTTATCACCATAATCATTTTCGTAGACCTGACCAGAAGAACCTATAACTATTAGTGCTATTTACCAATTTCGTCATCGTCGTCCTGAGCGATATTTGAAGATGCATTATTGCCAATAATCATTATTCTCATTATCAACTTCGTTCTAATCGCTGTCGTCGTCATCATATGCATTGTTGGCAGAAGCAGTTCGTATCTCACAATTAGCGATACCATCATCAACATTATCATAAATTTTGGCAATGAAATTGGTATGACAAAGGAAGAATTCAAAGCGCTGTTATTTAGGAAAATCACCTGCTCTCTCTGTCTCTCTGTCTCTCTTCCTTATTTTATACTGCTATCGTCTCTCCAATTTTCCCTACCATGATAGGAGACGCTTGCTCAAGGTGCCTCGTAGTGGGATCTGATACGAAGTCTCAACTGATTGATGATGCCTGTCCCACTATATCAACGACAAAGTTCTGTTATAAATTAAAATCAATAACTCATTTATTTAGAACCATATCACATATTTGTTATTCCTATGGTAATGGTGTGCGTTGGACTGATGCCGGTAATTTTTAGCTAAGTGTTAGTAACTTGGTTAGTAACAATAACTATGTGGCTAGACTCACTGGAAGCAATCTTTTCTTTTTTTTTTAATATTTCTAAATTAAGTTTTTCACATGATGACGGTGATGGTGGTGATAATAAAGTTGCTGGTGATTATATTTATGGTGATGAAGTGTCTGTGGAATAATCTGCTTAGCTGTACGATTTAAATGAGTTAGAAGATCCTTCGATTGAACAGCTAGAATACTCATCGTCAAAACCGACGGAAGATCCATTTAGTTTAATCTCTTCCTTTCAGTGAGGGTACACACACGGTCACAAATTTGAAAACAATCCAAGCAGTCGAAGTAAGGGAGAGATACAGCACGATTTCAGATTTGAAAATGGTGGGAGTGCCTGCCTGCATGCGCAATTAGGGGTCATTAGAAATATGTTAAACTAATCAAAGACATGTGTTGTTTATTTCCTTTGTGTTTTCTTGTTGTTGTTTTTGTTGCTATGACTGCTGATACTACTGCCATCGTTATCTCAATATCTTCATCTGTTACACGCTTAAACAAGTTTTTTTTTTGCCTTTTTAAAAAATATTTTCCAGTGTTCTTTTTTAAAATCTTCTCTGCCCTATCAGATTAGGTGATTTAATTTAAAGTTCCTGTTGTATGTATGTATGTATGTATGTAATATAAAACTCTAACATATTTTCCATTTTTTCCTTTTGTGTGCGTGTGTCTTTGCAGATTAAAAAAAAAATGCTGTTAAAACAATCACAAATGAATGCGAACAAATGCACAATTGATCTTTTTTTGCTGTGTGCGTGTACGCGTGCATGCATGTATAATTTATGTGTTTGTCCGATTTCATTCAGTTGCCATGTGAAGTTGGATCAGACGGTAGTTAACCGACTTAGATTAGATACTTCAGTCTGAGAAACGAGTTTGTGTGTGGCGTGTGGTCCCTGGGGTAACTTACTTTGAAGAATTGAGGGGTAGCGTTAAAAAGTGTCTGCTTTAAGGTCTAGTCACGTTTGTGATTGGTAAGATTTGATACCGTTGATGTCAGGTTGAACATATGTAAAGTAAACGTCCTGCAGGAAGAACGTGGGAGAGAAAGGAATTCTAGCGGGTTGATCTTCTGATATGGAAGGATTGGTCAAAGTGGTTGGTCTGGATCCTGGGAGGGGAGAGGTAAGTGACAAGTGGGGTGAGGTGGCCGTGTTGCGCAACGAATCATCTCTAAGGATTGGAGGCCGTTATAGTAGTGATGAACATTTTTGGTTCGGGAGTCATTTTTTTTTTTTGAGGAGTTAGTGAGTGAGCTAACTTTTAAACTATTCTCTCTTATTTTAAAACGTCTTTCTTGTTTCTCCCTATCAACATTAACATGCTCCACATTCTCATTTCTTTATTTCATTCCTTATTGCTCTCTGCACACTCCCTCTCTCCCCTTTGATCTTTCTCTCTTTTTCTCTCGCTTCCTCTGTCACTGTCTTTCTCTTTATGTCTCTCTTTCTCTCTCTCGGGGTTTCTACTTTTTCTTTTACTCCGTCTTTCTTCTTCTGCCTCATTCTTATCGTCTTCTTCTTGTTTTCTCTCACATTCTTTCTGTTTCTCTCCCTCTCACCTCTCTCTCTCACCTCTCCCCCTCTCCCTTCTCTCCCCTCTCCCCCTCTCCCCCCTCTCCCTCTCCCCTCTCTCCCTCTCACCCACTCTCCCTCTCTCCCTCTCACCTCTCTCTACCTCTCTCATCCACTCCTTCTCTTCACAACGAAAACAACACACGCTCAATCTGTGGCCAGTTCAGTCTCATTCGATATCGATTTTATATCAGAAATTTACCTTATCTGATGAATAAATATGGGAAACCTTTGTTCCCTCTCCTCGTCTTTTCCTCTCTCTCACTATTTCTCCCTGTCTTTTTCCTGGTCGTCGACATCATGGTTTCCGCCAGTATTTCTTCTACTACACCTGTCTCTTCTCCTTCTCCCCATCGAAAGATCTCGAACTTAAAGAGCGACCTCGGTCAGAGAAATCAATGAAGTTTTTAAGTCGATGAATTTGTTCGCGGTCAGGCTGCTGGTCGTTGACCTTCACCTCGCGTGTCATTCTGACTCTCCTATCCTTTCTACCCCATCACCACTCATGGCTATTCACAATTACTCTACGATCTAATCTGTTGGTGTAAATAATCGGTGCATGTCAGAGTCGTTAGTCTCGGACAAAATGTCTGCAATATAAATATCGTTAGAGCCCTTTACAGTTTCAGCTCAAATCTGGGGTAAATTTGCCTTGCGAATCGACAAAATAACGTGCCAGTTAAATAGGAGGAGGGGTTAATATTCCCTAAAAAGCATCCTAGATGTGAAAAGAAGACTAAATGTAGAAGACTATAAGCCCAGTTCGCTCTCAACTCGTTGACCTGTATGTAGATGTTTAGGTATCGATCGCAGTAGATCCCACAGGCTGTGAGGGGAGGGCTTGAAAGCTGTTCTAGATACTGTCCTTCCCTCTCCTCTGACTCACTTACAGACATTAAAAAATATTTGAATCTTTTGCATAATGCCCGCGGTGTTGTTTAACTCTAGCCCTGATCCAGTAGATCTGAGGTCAGACATTTCATCCATAAACATTAATTTTTTTCCAAGTCAGCAGGGTGTAATTTGAGAGAGATTTGACTGCTATTTCTAGCTAGTCGAGTGATTGTGGTAAAAGTATTAATGAATGTTGTCACAGTGTGTGTGAGTGACTTTTTTTTTATAACAGTGAAGGCGCCTGGTCAGAGGTATTCGGCGTAAGTTCGATTCTCAGCGTCGCGTTGTGTCCTTGAGCAAGACACTTTATTTCATGTTATTCCAGTCCACTCAGCTGGCAAAAATGTGTAATACCTGCATTTCAAAGGGTATGCCTTATCACATTCTATGTCACACTGAATCTCCCTGAATCTTCTGCGTGTCTGTGGAGTGCTCAGCCACTTGCACGTTGATTTCACGAGCAGGCTGTTCCGTTGGTCGCATCAGCTGGAACACTGGTCATATTATAAAGATGACCGACACTCGTCGTCGTAACCGACGGAGTGCCAGTCATATTTATAACACAACTAAACTTTAACGAGAGAGCTCGTGACGGTTATGTAAGCTCCGAAAAGATTCTATGATCCAAAATAGCAATATTCTAGTTTCCGATCACGTAGTCTCATTAACTCGTGGCTTTAAATACAATCGATCTCGGCAGCAATAATATACATTTTGGAAAATAAATGAAAGAAAAAATAAAATGATGTTAAATGAGATAAATGCTATTAATATTTCAACTCGTTTATATTTATAGTTGCTGAGTAGCACTTGTATAATATTTTACGCCGGCTAATTTATCAGGATATTGTTACACATCTTCGTCAACGTTGTCATTGTCATTTTTGGTCCGATATTCCAAACGGGCATGGATTGGACAGGTTTTCTGATGTAGTGTTTTACGAACTGATATGTATGTATTCTCATGCAATATAGTTGCATATCTAGACATTCTCATCTATGTATACGTGTGTGTGTGTGTGTGTGCGTATGTATGTATGTGAAGGCGCGTGGCTTAGTGGTTAGGGCATTCGGCTCACGATCGTAAGATCGTGAGTTCAATTCTCAGCAACGCGTTGAGTCCTTGAGCAAGACACTTTATTTCACGTAGCTTCAGTACACTCAGCTGGCAAAAATGAATAATAGCTGCATTTCAAAAGGCCAGCCTTGTCACACTCTGTGCCACGCTGAATCTCCCCGAGAACTACGATAAGGGTACACGTGTCTGTGGAGTGCTCAGCCACTTGCACGTTAATTTCACGAGCAAGCTGTTCCGTATCTGCTGGGACCCTCGTCGTCGTAACCGGCTTTCTACAAATTATTCTAATTTCGAAGACTATTGTTTACAATAAAATTGTGTTTTGCCATGATTTTGTTTTTACCATTTTGCAGAGTTGTAAAAATATAATTAAGTCTTAAATAAATAAAATTTGCTGCCAGATATTTAAACTCTAATGAAAAGAAGTAAATATAAAAATTAAGAAACTTTATCAGTTTTCAATAATCACCATCATGGTTTTACTGTAGGTTGTTCACCCTATTGGTGATGTGATACGACTTATCTCAATGATTCATAATTTTGCTAGTGAGACCCAACATTCTTAAACCTGATCATACAGTCTCTTTCCACATCTACCACATGTTACTTTGCATCATAAACTCACTATGATTCTTCAATCAGCACATAACTTTCATTTATTTTTATACTACATGTTCATATCAGCATGACTGTCTCTGTATCCATCCATACTAGCTGATATCTCTTGACACTTAGCAGTTTCCTCCAAGTGCCATGCACCCTTCTTTCTCGTGTAATGGTAAAGATAACCTATGTGCATATTTTTTAGTAATTATCACTGATAATATAACAGAATCTCTCTCTCTCTCTCTCTCTCTCTCTCTCTCTATCTATCTATCTATCTATCTATCTATCTAAGAATGCTTATCTATGTGCCACTAGTCTGCCAAATGAAAGTCTATAAATGCAACATCAAATTAGATTACAGCAGTTGGTCTTCCTCAAATCTCACCATGCCATCTTTAACAAAAAGGATGGGGAGGTATTGGCTAATATACTCTTGGATACCATTAACACCATCATTACCAACATTTTATATCAGTTTCATGGAAAAGGTCAAATAAGGGCTGTCTCCAGTAAAGTGCAGTTCTCCAGACAGGGTTTTCTTCTGTACAGGATTTTCCAGCACAATTGTTTCACCACTTGTTACAGTCCTTTGCCATCTCTTTCATGGGATCCAGCTTTCTAAGATTCTTTCATCCCTTATTTTCATTTTTTCCTTAGTCTTCTGCTTTCACAGTTTTGTTCCTGTTGAGTCACTTAGCACATCTTTACTCAAATGTCATCCTTCATATGTATCTCATTCGAACTAGCTCAGTTTCTTTGTACCATGCTACACTTGATTTTCTCTTATGCCTAGTTTTTCTTTCATCTCATTTGTTCTCTAATTTTCTTAGATCCAATGGTGCATGCTCACCTCATATTCATTGCATCTATTTTGCTTCTGTGCAACATGAAACTACATATATGAGCATCATACACTGTACCTTTCACTTGAAGAGAGAATCCATTTGTTGCTAGCAGATGTAATAGCTCTGAAGTTTTTTCTACTTTGTTCTTACTCTGACTAATATGCTTTCAGAGCATCTTCCTCTACTGTTAATAAAGTTACCTTGGTAATAGAAGCTATCGATTACTTCTAGGGAGTCTTCCAAGTATTCTAAAGAATTTATTTCATAGCTTCTCTTACTGTTAGAAATTCTGCACACTTACAACATGAAAAGTCCCCTTCTTGCATCTCTTTTGCACTTATAATTCACATTCGGTCCACCATATGAAATTCTCACCTCCTTCTGTATACACTTGAATAATCTTGACCACTCATGGCCTTACACAGATTTGTGTAGAGGTAGATGTCCTGGGGGTAAGATTAATAGCAGTGCACAAGTCATGGCAAGGACTAGATTTGGAACATTGAGTCCAACACCAACCTTGCTGTTCCCCATTTCATATAGACATGTTCTATGTGGATAGCTCCACATTGTTTCAGTTCACATAACTGTTAGGCATATGTACCAGCTAACTTCTGAATGTTAAATGTAAAAATAGAATTGGCTTCCTATCTTGGGATCTGTGTCATGTATGTGTTATGCACATAATACTTTGAGTCCAGGACTGAACTTAAAATATTTGTAATTATGTAATCTAAGAAATATTTTTGTTGGGTAGCTTTTGACACTTTTTATCCAAAATGGGTTTTTAACCTAATACATGCTATTTATAGCTTTATCTTCTTTGAGTTCTGTTGTCTAAAAAAAAAAAAGTTATTTTCCATCTCTCAAAAGTTCAAAATTCTTTTGATATAAACTGTTTTGTAGTTGAACTGAACCTGGGAGCTGGTTTTAACTGCAAGTCAATGTCAATTCAGTTTATTTCCATCTCTAAAGCATGACCACCACACAATCCCATCTCATTCCTAGCCCTAACATAAAAAAGACAATCAATGACTTGTGCGTGTTAGAAACTATTGGTAGTTTTGCTTGCCTGAAGGTTAAGAGCATAGGAATACACCTTTTTCCTTTAATGTGGACTGGTGTCATATTTGCTGGAGACTCTTAATGTTCTGACATTCAAACTTTTCCTCAAGGACATTGGTTATACAAGTGCAATGAAAGTGCAACCATTACCTTCCATTCTTTCTTCTCACATGTGAATAGTCATGCTTTGATGTTGTGGAGTAACACTGTGTGTGTGTGTGTGTGTGTGTGTGTGTGTGTGTGTGTGTGTGTGTGTGAGTGTGTACATGTGTTTTTTTTTTTTTTGTGGAGAAATGTATTTTGTTGTAAGCATCAAGTCAGCTTTGATTGAGCAGAATTCAGATCAAAGATGTCCCATCCATGAGTACCACAGGGTATTTTATCCATTCATCCATAGTGTATCCAGGAAAACATTATGCTTATACAGTGTGTCCTTCCTTTTTAAGATAGAAGTGTGTAATTTTTTTTGGGGGGTGGGGGGGTAGCAGCTCAGGCGACCATATAGAAGCTCCCTTGTTGTGTCATGTTTTTTTTCTTTGTTGATTGCCATAGCAACAAAGGAACTGGCTCCTAGCTGATGGAACTACTCCATGCATATGTGGTGGTGGCGGCAACAGTGGTGTGTGTGATGAAACTGAGAGATAATTAGGAGAAACTGAGAGATAATGAGGCTGACGATCATCTTAAAGCAAGAAGCTGGTGGTGATGGTGATGGTGTGGAGCCCAGGTTCATCGTATTTATCTAACACCTAAAGTAATGGCTTATTCATACCACCACCATCACCACCATTTACAACTGTTTATTTTCTCATAGCTATAGTAGTAGTAGTAGTAGTAGCATTTATAATTGTAGTTGTTGTTGTTGATCCAGTTTACTGTAATGAAGGTTGTAGGCACTAAAGGACTTTTAGCAGTAAATAAATAAAAGTCATCACCATCACCATCACCATCACCACAACCACTCCATACCTTCCATCTATCTTTCGTTATCCACCTCTCCTCCTCTCCTCCATATCCTGAAATAGGAGAGGCAAAGAGACCAAATTCACCATAGCAAAAGGCAGTGGGAGTGGAATTCTGTACCCCATTGCTTCTCAGATTAGTTCCTCTCTCACTCTCTTACCCATTTCTCTCTCTCTCTCACTCTTCTCTCTTTTTCCTTTCTTGCCATTCTACCTTTTCTTCTTTCCTAGCTTCCTTCAGACTTGCCTCCAAGACATATTTCTGATTAATAGATCCTTTACTTTGGTACTAAGTAATGTGGTAGTGTACTTTCCTGGTATAAACATGTACACACATACACACACACACACACACACAGACATGCATTCATGCTTGTACGTACAGACACACACACCTCCATACAGCCATATATATATATATATATATATATATATGTGCATGTGCACTTACACTCATGCACTCATTCACATCTATAAGCAAATACCCATCTTATACATACAAACATAAATATTCTCATTCATTGAACCAAACCATGCACTTGCATTTACATATAGACTTAGACACACACACACACACACACCATACATGTGATAAGCAGCCTCTTATATAACTGCTTGACCTGCTGGAAATAGCTACCAAATTTCCGTCAAATCACCCCTACCATTTAAACAGTGGTTTCGTAAGTGGGCAGTACTGCCCTCTTGCAGGCAGTGGAAAGATCCAGGGGGCATTGAAAAAAAGTGGGATGATGATGGGGTGGCCAAAATGGGGTGATAGATGTAAAAAAAAAATGTTAATAGGTTAATTAGGTTTAAGTTTTATTTGTAAAATACAGTTATAAGTGGTCTATAGTTGTGGTGGGGAGGGTGAGGAGGGCACTAGGATTGTGGCCTGGGTGCCAAGGGGATGGCAGCCTGAAAAAGTTTGGGAACTACTGACTTAAAGGGATAGAAGGTTATGTTGAGTAAAGTGGTCCTCAAACATTTTACTTGAATTAAGACAAGATCAAAGCAGGATGGTCTTGATTGGAACACATTTTAATCATAGGTCTGTTTGATCAAAGGTAACTTGTGACTAAAAAAACATCACATTTACATCCTCTCTTCCTTACATACATAAACAACAACATATTTAAGGTTTTATATACAATTATTTTCTCTTTCTCTTTCTCAGGCACATACCCAACTCACACAAAATATATATCATTTTACAGCAATCTTGTATATGCACAAGATTTTATTCTCTTTCACTGTTGTTTAGCCCTAGGTCAAACTTGATCAAGCATACATAATCAAAAATATTCCAGCTCTGACGATTGTCTTTCTTTGTGTGTGCAGAGAACCTAAGCTCACATTATCCAATGTGTTCTTTTATACAATGGTAAAGTCTAATTTAAAGGAGAAGTAAGTGTTATTTCTAGCTGGCTGAAGTACCATGTAGGGGCTCCTTTGTTGGCTCCGACAAGTTGAGTATTGGGTCTAAATGGTGTGATGAGAGTAATGGTATGACATGTATGCAGAAGTAATGATAGGGCTAGTGTTGCATCATAAGCGATAATAATGATTATGGTAGATCAGTTTCATACCTGACTGTCTCTCTTGGCCTCATTAAGTCTCTTTCATATTTGTGTGTGTGTGTGTGTGTGCGTGTGTGTGTGTGTGTGCGTGTGTGTGTGTGTGTGTGTAGATAGATGGATGGATAGTTGATTTAGACAATTTTCAGACAACATGTTCTCTGGTATTTGGTTACATCAACCTTTTGCATTCTGAATCTACTGCTTTTCTTCTTTCCAAGGTCAATAAAATAAGCAGGGTCAATGAAATTGACTATTCTTTGAAATTGGTATCCCAACAAGGCTGCCATGCTGAATAAAATTCAGTGTGTGTGTGTGTGTTATCTCAAATTACATGTAATATATATATATATATATTACACACACACACACACATATATAGGCATTATTATTTTACCTTTTCCTTCCTCTTCTCTTGATTTCCTGACACCTTTTCTTTTCCTTTTTTTTTCTCTTTACTATATTTAGATAGAGGTTTCAATACCTCTTCCCCTGTCTCTCATTTATAGATTATTTCTAATTCTTGCCAAATCATCTTCAGATTATGTTCCTGGTATATAACAACGTAATATTTTACTCTTCTTGTAATTATCTTATTTTTATTCATCTTCTTTTCTTTCTGTTTCCTTTATTTCTTTTTGTTTGTTCTTTTCTTTATCGTTTTCTTTGTTAGCTTCTTCAACCTTCTTTTCCTCCTATATTTATGCACATACACACATGTTTGTGTATTATATACATACACACACGCACATGTATATAATACATGTGTGTGTGTGTGTGTGGTTTCAGGTTCCTCCAAATTGGACCACACCTCATCCCCTACTATCAGTTTCTCCTCTGAAGTAAAACAGTACTGTAAAGTGGCTCCCCAAGTACTTTACCATTCGAAGTACGTGAGTGCATTATTTCCTAATGTGGCCGGCCCTATTGTATGTCTGTGCACCTCTTGGTATCTCCTCCCTTTACTTCTTGACTGATGTAGTGTATTTGGAGCAATATACTTAATTCTACACACTCTAATTCACTTGGCTCTCTGAAATAGGTACCAGACAATCTAGCAATGTTTTCTGAGGAAGATGTATCTATTTGCAAGAAATGAAGTGAAGTGATTAAGTATCTATGATATTGAACTGACTGCTATCTCATAGTTTTCAGTTCAAATTGTCACAGACATTTTGTTGTATATTCAGGTAGGGCATATAATTTTATGGTCCTCAGTTCACCCACCTGTGTGGAGATAATAACTGGATTATCTGAGAATGGTAACTATAATAGTCAAGTGTCCTACCCATGTAATACTATGAAACTGGAGAAAAGCACTGGTCCCTAAATGTCTCCCAACTGTGTTCCTATTTGTAAAATAGCTCCTTGAATACTTTACCATTCCAAGTACTCATCATCATTTAATGTCAGCATTTCCAAGCTTTTGGTTAGCCTGAAGCTATAATAGAAGATTGTTGCTCAAGGTGTCATGCAGAAGGATTGAACCTATGACCATATGGTTGGGAAGCAATCTTCTTAACCACTCAGCACCTATTGTATCATCATCATCATCGTTTAACGTCTGCTTTCCATGCTAGCATGGGTTGGACGATTTGACTGAGGACTGGTGAAACCGGATGGCAACACCAGGCTCCAATCTAATTTGGCAGAGTTTCTACAGCTGGATGCCCTTCCTAACGCCAACCACTCAGAGAGTGTAGTGGGTGCTTTTACGTGTCACCCGCATGAAGGCCAGTAATCCTATATGAAAAAATGGTTGAGGTTATAAAGCCAAAAATGTAATTTACACATAAGTTGAATTTCCAAAAAGTGATGGTTCAGTATTCTAGTTCTCTTCAGATTCCACCTAAGGTGATTGTGTGGTGAGCGAGAAAGAGAGAGAGAGAGAGAGAGAGAGGACAGCTCAGTCATAGATATGTTTACAGTATTCTAAAGTTAGCTTTAGTTGAGCATTATAAAAGAGGAACAACTAGTCAAAGCTGTAACATTTTTTCTTCCCTCAATAAGATTGTGCAGCCTTGCTGGGATCTAGTTGTTCCAGATTGAAGTGTGTCTGCCACCATTTTCTTTTCTTCCGTATTTATTCTTTACAATGAAGCCCCTTCTCTCCTTGTTACTGTATCTTTTTGTCTCTCCTTTCTTTCTTGTTATCTTCCTGTCAGTTTCCCACCAAATCTCCTTCCTTGTCTTCATTTACTCTTACTATTGTCTGTCTGTCTGTCTGTCCCCTCCATCATTGTCTGTCTTCCCTCCTCATCTCATTTTAACCTCAACTTCTGTCGTTCCCGCCCCAAATCAAAATTACTATTTTTTCAGTTACACAAAAGCTGTGTAATTGAATGAATTTTTTTTTTTATTTTTTTATTTTTTTATTAAATCCTTCCATAATTTCATTTTGCCATCTTTTCCCCTTTTCTGTCATCTTCATCTCTACTGCTACTGTATTATTATGACCACTGATTCTCATCAGTTCAACTAACATCAGTCATTTCCTCCACCCTGCTACTCTACACTTGTCATTTTTTTTTTTTTTTTACCATGCCACCA
Organism: Octopus bimaculoides; assembly: GCF_046866305.1. NCBI lineage: Eukaryota > Metazoa > Mollusca > Cephalopoda > Octopoda > Octopodidae > Octopus > Octopus bimaculoides. The sequence continues at coordinate 4,678,949 of NC_142936.1, forward strand.
TTTCTACTCCCACACCAGCATTACTACTGTTAATTACCCTACCACCACACTTACCACTAACTACCACCCCATTACCCATTTTAATAATATTACCACCACCACTTGTGCTCTTCCATCTACCTCTTCTCTGCAATCATATTTATTTCCCATTTTTTTTCTTCTTTTCTAACTGAAAGTTAGTTTGATCTGAGAATGAACATTCCAAACAAATCTATTAATAAAAACAAAAAAAGTTTAGACATTTTGATGTCAAAGTCCTTTTGATGTAATCTCTCTACCTTTCTCTATTTCACCTCCATCTTATCATTTTCTCTCTCTCATACATACATTCATATTCTCAATAACATATTTATAATTACTAGCTAGTAGTTACATTTTTCACTATTGCCATCTTTACCGCCATCGCTACTATCATCATAATAATTGTCATTACAAGTGTTGCAATTATCTGTTGTCATTGTCATCATCTTTGTTTCTGCCATCATTTTCACCCAAGCAATAAGTTTCTGTGTAGTTTGTTACATAAGCTGCCTAATGTAGCCATGAATATTTCTCAAGAAAACTCCATTTTTTTTTAAACACGTGGTACATCTGTGTCGTTTACTTGGTTTCTTCAATTTAGCAGCCAAATGTTTCTTTAGAAATAAAATTCTCCGTTAATTGTCTTTAACATGTTAACCACCACAGCCTGTCGCTGGCTGTTGCATGAAGCTAAGCAATGAATCACCAGGTGATACATGTGGCAGTTAACATGTTAAAGTTCTACAGAAGCAGAGTGACTATGGTCTTGGACAACCTGATTGGCCAGCCAAGTGTTTACTCAGATATGATTAGGACTATCCAGCAGCAAAGGAAACCTAACATTGACAACAACATTTTCCCCTAGTATATGAATGTATGCATACTTAGTTTTGTTGTGAAAGAAGTCTTAAATTTAATTAGACTAAGAAACAGATTTTGAGTTTTTTTTATATATTGTGTCATCTTGCCTAGTATAATTTTGGCTGAATATCTTGGATAATACAACCATTTTTTATGTAACATTCTGAGAACTGCTTGCAGTCGTGGTGGTGACGATGGAGCTAGTGGTTGTACTGGTGGAGTGGCTGAACTATTAGCTGCAATTGTAATCCTATTTAAGTGGTGGTGGTGGTAGTATAATGCAATTGTAGTGCAGTGGTTGAAGTAGTGATAGTGGTTGCAGTGGTAGCTATGGTAATTATATTGCAGTGTTTGTAGTGGTTATAGTGTTAACGGTTGTAGTGCAGTGTGTGTGTGTATGTAGGGGGGGGCGGTAATGATGATTGCAGTACAATAGTAGTAACAGTGATTATGGTTAAGCAGTGCTGCTGCTGCTGGTAGCTTTGGTGGTAGTAGCTATTGTAAAGGAATTAGATTGTTGAGGTGTGGTGGAGATGAAACTGTAAAATGAGAGAGAAGAGAGACAATTACAAAGCAGATATGGAACAAACCAAAGCCCTAATATATTTGGATTATTTAATCTTGAAAAAGTCTTGGATTGATTTCCCAAGGAATTGTTAGATCTTCAGAATTTATTACTTGAATAATTCCTACCCACATACACGCTCATGCATATCACTCATGCACGCACATTCACAATAAAATGTACAGCCATAGATTCATATATACTTGAACATTCTCACACAATCGTGATTAGTTTTAAACAATTGTGTGTGTGTGTGTGTGTGTGTGTGTGTGTGTGCGTGCATGCGCACACATGCATGTGTGTAAAGATATGTGTGCAGAACATTCGTGTGATGCATATTCATACAAGCAGCCTCTCTCACTCCCTCTCTCACACACACACACTTTCATGCCCACTAACAGCCTGTTATACATACACGCATATACACATATATGTACAGTATGGGCATATATAATCATATACAATAAAGCTATATGTGTGTGCAGTTTGTATATAAAGTACTGTTATCACTCGCCATATTGTGGTTCACCTGTCGCAATTGTCGAGGGATTATTGTAAATATATTTAACACTATTATCGTCGTCGTTTTACGTCTGTTTTTTTATGCTGGCATGGGTTGGACAGTCTGACTGAGGACTGGCAAGCCAGTAGGCTGCACCAGGCTCCAATCTGATCTGGCAAGGCTTCTACAGCTATCCAGCTGTAGAAACCTTGTCAGCCCTTCCTAAGGCCAATCATTCCGAGAATGTAGTGGGTGCTTTTTACGTGCCACTGGCACGGGAGCCAGTCAGGCGGCACTGGCATCAACCACATTTGGATGGTACTTTTTACACTGGCAGTACTTACTTTACCTAAATATTGTGCCCATAAAAGTGCAAGTTATATTAAATTTCTCAAGCTGAAATACATATACAGTCTGCTTAATATTGAGTACTATCTTTGTACTGACTATTTACATTTAGTAACACACACACACACACACACACACACACACACACACACACACACACACACACACACGTGTCCAACACCATTCTTACAAGAGTGTTACTTATACCCAGTACAGAAATGAACAGTTCACTATTCTCCTGTCTGGTGTCTTTACCAGACAAGGAAAACAACCCTAAATGAACACACACATACATACATACATACATACACATGCGCACGCACATACACGCACGCACGCACACACACACACACACACAACCTCTCTCTCTCTCTCTCTCTCTCTCAAGTAGCATCAGTAAAGAAAAGAACATCGTAAGGAAATGAGATGAGAACTTTGAAAGTTGTTTATTAATCTTCTTTTTTCAATACATTCAGTGGGAATACTTCATTCCACCCTCATCCCACCCCATTTGTGTCACATCCTTTCAGAGAGCTTTTTCAATTGGTAATTCGTTGTCATGGAAATCCCTGCCTTTCCAAGTAGCTAGTTAATTTTAAATTGGAAGATGGTTGCTAGTGGAAGGTGAAGGAGGAATACATCCCACCATTGTTTAAAAACAAAACAAAACAAAAAAAATTCGACCAAAACAAAACAATACCTCTTAACTTTTCCTTGGAATACTTTTTTCCAAATTTTCCAAAGATCACGTAATGACCTTCACTGTGTAGATATAAATGATTTGTATTCCATTTGTAAATCTAATCATCATTAAACATCTGCTTTCTTATGCTTGCATAGGGATTGAACCTGGAACCACATGGTTAGGAAGCAAGCTAAAAAAGCTCCATAACCTCGTCTACACCCATCTAACACTAATAAATTGTTCTGAGCTTAAATCTTGCAGTAGGTAACTTTGCTTTCTCATACCTGAAAGGTTTATAAAAGTAATTACAGGTAGAAACCAGAGAAAATTCCTTGCAATGTTCAGCCTTGTCTCTTTATGTCTTCAGTTAAAAACCTTGGCAGGGTAGTTTCCAACTTTCACTCTGAGGATTGCTAAAATGAAATACCAGTCAAGTACCAGTTTCGTTCAAATCACTTATACTCTTCTCACAAAATTTGTAATTTTGTGTCTATGCTATTAATCATTATTATTCATCGTTTTTCATTTTAGTGAATTATTGATAATGCCCTGGGCCTAGGTAACAAAACTCAGGTTATGATTTACTCTACCATTGTTAGAACTAAATATGTGTGTATGGACATTTGTTTGTGATAATATACTCTTATCATTCTTATATAATCAGTTTTTGATTGTGAATTTATATTATTGTATTCCATTATTTAATACCTTTTGACTATTGCTATTGAAAACTGGACTACAATCTACATTCTGTTTGTATATGAGAGATATTAAAGTGATTTAATTAAATTGGAAATGGTAAGCTCTTAGCAAAACAAAATTTATATATCATTTCTTAAAAGGATATATATGCACAGCTATAGCTGTGTGGTTAAGAGGTTTCCTGCATAAACTCAGAGTTCTGGGTTGGTTCTTGTTTTTTAACTCTTTTTCCTTGTGAGTAGTATTTAGTAGATGGATCTCTCTCTCTCTCTCTCTCTCTCTCTCTCTCTCTCTCTCTCTCTCTCTCTCTCTCTCCCTCTCTCTCTCTCTCTCCCTCCCCCTCTCTCTCTCTCTCTCTCTCTCTCTCTCTCTCTCTCTCTCTCTCTCTCTCTCTCATTATTAAAGAATTAGAGATTTCAGATGATCAGACAAAGAAAGAAAAATAAAACACAACTAAAAGGAGAACAGATATGTTATGTATATTTTTTGTATTAACAAATAATCATTATTAGTTTATTTATTTTGATAATACTATCAAGTTTTATTTTATGAGATTAGAAAATAAATTTATGGTTCCTTAAACATATTTTTAAAAAATAGATTTAAATATCACAAAGCTTCAGTGTGGACTAAATATGAATAAGAATGTAAGCACATTCTTTCTATACTATTGATGTACAGAAGAAAGAGGAAGGGAGTCTCCTGATGGTCTGTTTCACAATTCGCTGACTACTCCTCAGAGAAGACATATTAAGTTCCCTTCACAATCAACAGCATAGATCACTTGCCCATAAAATAGTCTTGAATTAGTCTAGCCTTGTGGTACTTACTTTCCTTAAGCCTTTCACTCTTATGGGGCATAGGCCATCGATGACTTATCTCTACTGTTTTCAACTCTGGGCTGTCTTTTTTCCTGGTGCTCAGAAAGGGAGTCTGCCTTGTAGATTCTTTTCAGATTTTGTTGCCCTGAAGACCTTCCTCTCCCAGATCTGTTGGTTTTGATTTATCATTAAGGCTTCTGTAACATTTTTTTTTCTAGGTAGGGCTGTAGGCCCTACACAATCCTATTTTTACCTCTGGGAAAAGTGGTCCATATCAGTGAGGCCTCTATCCTTCAATCAGTCCAACATTAGAGGCCCTACTTGCAGCTTACACTCTGCTGGTATGGTTGTCAGTCATTGACTCACATAAGCCAGCTCACCACAACACGGACTAGACCTTGTGGTGGTAGCCCTATGGTGGATAGCTCAATTTGCATAGTTGTACTTCTGACAACTCATTATTATTTAAGCACAACATATTTATTTAAATACTACTGCACAGTGGCTTAGATAAATCTTTTTAGTTTTTCTCTTTTGCAAAGACTTGAAGATATTTAACACCATTTTAAGATCTCTTAACCTTATTGATATCAAAACACCTACCATGACTGCCACTGGTTTTATGATACAAAATCTCTTAACATTAAAACTTCCATTATAATTTTATATAAGAATGTTTTGTTGTTCTAAATAACTGCTTTTGCTAAATTTTACCATATTCCTCCAAATTATTGATTATTTTCCAAAATTAATTACAAGATATAGAAAATGCATTTCATTGTATGTATGACATTGGAAGAGTTAAAATTAAGTATGAATAGGGGAAGGTGAAATAGTGGGGAGATATGAAAATAGGGAATGGTTAAAGTAATTTAGACAAAATAATATTAAACCTTCCTAACTCTTTAGGCAAATGGTATGGTAATTGAGACTGAATGGTATTAACTCTGCCTAACTTAAACCTTATTATCAGCTAAACTTTTATCATCAGCTAATAGAGTTAGCACTTTTCCAATTTGATGAACTGGTCTCTTTTTTTTTAAGGCAAAATATCACCGGTTTGGATTTGTCTACATTAAGTGGTAGTTTATTTTCCTGTAGCTATCCACTGTGTACTGTCTGGTTTAAGTGCATGTTTAGACAGTGTTCAATTGTTTGTAAAATTCCTATTAGCAAACAAAAGCATTGCTAGTCTCAGTAAAATGGCTGGCGCTAGCATCAACATTGGATTCTAAGTATGATTAATAAAATACATTAAATAGGGGATGAGAATAGCAGAGGTGTCATAAAAATGAGACCCTAAGGGAGGCATGAATATCACACAATACTATCTCTTTCCTCATCAATTGCAAATTTTATGTCTAAATAAGAAATCAATTTTAATTATTTTCATTGATTATCCAGATCACAGAATTTATATCTATTTTCATTTCATTTTTTATATTGTTATCTTACACTCCCAGACACCATCCTAACCACATTTTATCCAGCCCTTCCTTTTCTGAACAACAACTACCACCATCATCATCATCATCATCATCATCATTTTAATGTCCACTTTTCCATGCTTGTATGGTTTGGATGGAATTTATTAAGGCAGATTTTCAACAACCAGATGCTTTTCCTGTAGCCAACCCTCACTTGGTTTCAAGTAAGGCAATATTTCACCAGAACCAGACATGCTTCCATGGAAGATTAGAACAAAGGACACTGCTTACATGACGGACATTCATTTACAACTTTTATGTGATGACAATGCATGGAAACAGTAAAACACACACACACATTTGTATATGTTTAGATATATATATACATATATATATATTCACACACACAAAGGATATATTTCTGTTTCCAAGGCTTTGGCTGACCTGAAGCTGTAGCAGAAGAAGACACTTGCCCAAGGTGCCATGCAGTGGAACCATACTCAGAACCATGTGGTTGAGAAGCAAACTTCTTGCCTCACAGCCATGCCTGTGGCTCTGAAAATAGTCTCCAAGGCCAGAAACCACATTTTTCATGCACAATCTGTATCAATCTCACTTGTTTCAAAGGACCTGCACAGTTCATGGGTACTACCACTCCTTCTTAACTAAATCATAAAATATTCTTTTAATTCTTTTAATTTTCTTTTATTTATTTTCTAGTTTTTTTGTTTTTTCTCTTTTCCTTTCTTTTCTGTTCTCAATGCCTTCATTTCTGTTCATGTCATTTCAAATTTATTATAAGAAATTCGATATTTATGGTTAGAATATGTTGTTCGATTTTGCATCGGTGATGTAATAAGGTTTACTCCATTGAAAAATGAGATTGAAAGGAAGCTAATGTCTTTTATTGAAGAGTTGGTTATGTAGAGTTTAAGTTAAATGGTGCAGAAAATCGAAGAAATAATTTTTTTTTCCTCTTTAATTCTCTCACTTTGTGTGTGTGTGTGTGTGTGTGTAGTATGTGTCTGTATGTATGTATATATATGTGTATATTTTGTGCAGTTCTTTCTACTTCCCTATTTCTTTCTATTTATGTAATGTGTGTAGGAATTGCAATCAGTCATGTGCATATTTTTGTGTATGTCTATAAATACACACACACCAAGATTTGTATGTATATGACTATGTGTATATATATATATATATATATATATATATATTATATATATATATATATGTCTGCATGCATGAATGTATATATAAGTATGTTTGTGTATTTATGGATATATATACATGTACACATATGTGTGTGTGTGTGTGTGTGTATAGTATCTTAAACTCATGAGAAACAAGCTTGTTTTCTGTACATTTCCTTATCTAATTATGTTAATTCTACTTCCTGATTCAGCTGTAATAAATCTAAGTGAATTTACATTTTCTTTCTGAAACAATTTATGAATGAAGTTTAAACAGAGTGAAAGAAAGAAATATGTTAGTGTCTTTTTAAGAGCTCACTTTTTGAACATTGTGTATAAATGTTTCATGTAACTTGTAGTTAGTTGTCAGTGTGCACAAAAATTGTATGTAGTGCAAATTTGATTCTTGTGACAAAGAGTGGGGTTTAACCTGAGTCTTGTAAGCCTTTAGGGCCAGGTTCCCAATTTGAGGGCAACTTCCTTCCTTTCCTTCAGTCTTGAAGGCCCTGAAAGAAAAATAGGTGCAGATATGGCTATTGATGCAGGTAGCTATATAATTAAGAAGTTTGGATGCAATCTCAGTGCATGGTACCTTGGGTGAGAGTCTTCTGCTATAAACTCAGGCCAACAAAAAAGCCTTCTGAGTGAATTTGGTAGATGGAAACTGATAGAAGCCCTTAGTATTTATGTATGCATATATGCACATAAACATAGATGTGTGGTACTGGCATCGATCACGCTCATATGGTGCTTTTTACGTGCCACTGGTACTAGAGAATGTGCCACCAATACGATATTTATACTTGTAATATTTATTGTGTGTGTGTGTAGTTGTAACTAGTAGTTCAAATAGCTTAATACTTCACAAATAAGGACCTCAAGCAGAAGTAGTTGGTAGGTATTCCTCAAACTGTTGGTAGATATTCCATTTATCACATGCTATATCGGGATTATAGTGGTTGCTGAATGAAGATTGATATTTGAAATCTAGGAATAAGGTTAGTAGTCTTAGTTACTCCCATCATCACCACCACATACACAAGTATATACAAACTTATACACGCACAAAAATATATATGTATGTATTCATATATACACCAAAAGGCATAAAAATGCACAAAAGTGCATAAACTCACTTGATCATACACCCATTGATGTGCCAAATCAAAAAGCTGAGATGTGCACTAAATGCATTATTGAACATAAATGTGCAAGATAAGCTACGAAGGATATATATGGATGGATATATATATATATATATATATATATATATATATATATATATATATATATATATATATATATATATATATATATATGATGGAGGAAGAAAGAGAATCAACCAACCAGCTAACTCAGCAGCAATATAATGTGCTTGCATCTAGATATATAAATGGACATCTTTGCAATTAGCCTGCTATGTTAGGTGTGGTAGCATTTGTCAAAGAAAAGTTGGACCGATTCCAGCTCAGACTTTTGACAGTAACCTGCAATTACCACAGGTAATGTACCTCACCCCCTCTCTCTCTCTCTCTCTCTCTCTCTCTCTCTCTCTCTCTCTCTCCATGAAAATATGCACACACACACACACACACACACATGCATAGATACACACATGTTTGTAAATGTTCTTGTATGTAGAACGTACAGAGATAAGAATGGATGTGCACACATTTTTCTTCCCTGCTCCTGCAATCATTTCCACTTGTTTTCCCTGCTCTTCCTCACAATTGTACAAAGACTCGGCTACACAGTCACATGTGTTTTCACGTAGATACACAAAAGCACTTACGCTTGGATACTTTCCTTTTGAAATATTCCTTAATATATTTCTCCTACTAGGCTCTAATTCGAACCAACTCTATCCTCTGCCTCCCCTCTTCCTTGCTTTTCTTTTTCCTCTTTCTGTCTTCTTTCCCCTTCTCCTATCTTCCTATTTTCTCCCTTCCTTTCTTTTTTTCTGTCAATCAATTGTATGTACCTGCCTGTGTCCATTTATATATTTCAAATGGAAGGGCTGGGGTGATATACATTGATTATATCCAGCTAATGTTATATAGATTAATAATATAATAGAATTGGTAGCAAAAAAAACAAAAAAAAAGAAGAGAAAAAAGGTCTCTCAGAGAGAAAGAGAGAACGAAATAAAAGTGTGTGTGCATGTGTGTTATGCAAATTTGCAGTAAAAAGAACTCCTTCAAGCTAGTCTAGAAAAGCAGATTTACAACTGGAAAATGTGTGTGCATACAAGTATGCGTAATTTGCAAATTTAGTGATATAAGTACCTCATTCAAATCATCATGGAACAGTTGATTTACAACTGGAAAGATATATGTATCTGTGTGTGTTTGTGTGTAATATGCAAATTTGGTGGGAGGAAAAAAAAAATACTATCCCATTCATGATAGGTAAGAGAAGTAGATGTACAAGTAGAAAATAAGTGTATGACACATATATTTATGCATATGCATGGTTGCACTCACATCATGTATGTGTATCATGCAAATTTGGGGAGAGAACTACCCCACTTGAAGCTGCTTTGGAAAAGTGGATGTACAGCTGAAAAGCATGTGGGGATGGGGGTTGTGCATAGTGTGATATGTATAATTGAAAAACATGAAAGGAAGAATCTAGAAAAGAGTAAAATGCTGAGGCAAAAGAAATTGTGCGATAAAAACCAAGATCTGAGATACAAGAAAGCCATATAATCATGGTAAAGGGGATATATTATTAGAAATGATGATAATAATAATAATAATAATAATAATAATAATGGTTACAAATTTTGCCACAAGGGCAGCAATTTTGGGAGAGGGGATGAGTCAATTACATTGACCCCCAGTGTTCAACTGGTACTTATTTTATCGACCCCGAAAGGATGAAAGGTGAAATTGACTTTGTAATAATAATACTAATCCTTTCTGCTGTGGGCACAAGGCCTGAAATTTGGTGGTAAAGGGCTATTCAATTACATCAACCCCCAATGCTCAGCTTGCACTTATTTTATCGACCCCAAAAGGATGAAAGGTGAAGTTGACCTTGGTAGATTTTGAACTAAGCAGCTTGTCGAGTGATTCTGCCAGCTTCTTACCTTATGTTTCAAATTTTATCACTGAGTAAACTATTTTGTGGGGATGGGTTTGTCGATTACAACAACCCCAGCACTTGACTGGTGCTTTATTTTAATGACCCTGAAAGAATGAAAAGCAAAGTTGACCAAGGGATTTGTACTCAGAACATAAAGAGCATATTTATCATGAGCTCACATATGTAGAGGTTGGTGGGAGGGTGTAGTGCAATTGATTAATGTTACCCCCACACACACATGCCTTGACTATACAACTATTACTTTTATTACTGATCCTAGTAAAATAAGATATAAAGTTGATCTCAATGAGGTTTGAACTTAAAGAGTTCAGTGTTCAACTCCCTCCTTTTTTTTTTTTTCAGTTGCCTTAATAATTATAATAATTCTGATTTCTAACATTAGCTCAAGGTCTCACATATTGGAGAAGGATTATAATTGATAATCTTGATTGATAGTTTAATTTTTCAATCCCAGAAAGATGAAAACAAAGTTGACTTTGATGGGATTTGAAGTCAGTAAGGCAAAGCATTTATGTTAGATGCTCTACTGCATCTACCAAATGATGATTTCTTTGCCATGAATTTCTCTTTGTGGCTGGAGACTTCAACGGTCATGTCGGACGTCGTGCTGGGGGCTTCCATGGCATACATGGAGGCTATGGCTTCGGTTCCCGCAACGAGGAGGGAACCAGACTGCTGGAGTTCTGTGATGCAACCAATCTTATGGTCTGCAATACCAACTTCAGGAAACCTGCCAGTCACCTAGTCACCTACCGCTCCGGCAGACACTCTAGCCAAATCGACTACATCCTCGCCAGAAATAGGGAAAGAGGGCGGCTTATAAATGCCAAAACCTACCCTGGCGAAGAATGTACCCCACAACATAGATTAGTAGTTAGCGACTTTGGGATCAAGGCAAAATGGGTGCCCAGAATTAGACAGGCTTGGAGAAGAAGGGTGTGGAAGCTTAAAGACCCTGCAAACGGACAGAGACTTAGAGACAAGTTACTTGAAGCATTTAACGAAATAGAAGGGGATATAGCATCATACAACGTGGAAGACAATTGGAGATTTCTGCGGGACAACCTGTTGAAAGCCACCGACCAGATTTGTGGGTAGTGTAAGGTCCCCTCCCAACCCAGAGTAACGTGGTGGTGGAACAAGGAGGTAGACAGGGCTATTAGACAAAAGAAACAAGCTTGGAAGGACTGGAAGAACGGTGGTAGCAGGGAATTGTACCAATGTGCCAGAAGGGAGGCTAGGCGACAGGTTTATTTAGCCAGAGGGGAAGCAGATAAGGAAAGATTCGCCAATGTTCTGCGCCGTGAGGACCAAAGACTCGAGGTATTTCGGGTTGCAAGACAGTGTAGGAGAGAGAATAGTGATGTTGTAGGAGAGAAATGTGTTCGCATGGATGATGGTACGCTTGCATTAAATGAGGATGCAAAGAAAGAGGTCTGGAGATGCCACTACGATAGATTGCTTAATAAAGAGAATGAATGGGAGAAAGAGAGCCTGCCTTATGTCGACCCAATAGAGGGACCAGCTATCCGAGTTGATAGTACCAGGGTAGATAAAGCAATTAAGAGTATGAAGACCGGGAAAGCCCCCGGCCCATCAGGAATCACTGCAGAGATGCTCAAAATATCTGGCAGTGTTGGCTATAGCCTAGTCACCCGTATTACGAACCAGGTGATACACGAAGGAGTCATACCCTATGACTGGTGTAGCAGCATCATAGTCAACTGCTACAAAGGTAAAGGGGACGCTTTAGATACAAATAATTACAGAGGCATCAAGCTGTTAGATCAGGTTATGAAAGTTACAGAGAGGGTCATAGCCCAACTAATTAGGGAGCGAATCAATTTAGATGAGATGCAGTTTGGGTTCGTGCCAGGTAAAAGCACTACTGATGCCTTATTTCTAGTGAGACAGTTGCAAGAGAAATACCTAGCCAAGGATAAACCTCTGTACCTGGCTTTCGTTGACATGGAGAAAGCCTTTGACAGGGTCCCCCGATCCCTTATCTGGTGGTCAATGAGGAAACTTGGGATAGAAGAATGGCTAGTGAGAGCTGTGCGAGCCATGTACAGAGATGCGGCCAGTAAGGTGAGGGTTGGAAATGAGTACAGCAATGAATTCCGGGTAGAGGTAGGGGTCCACCAAGGTTCCGTCCTCAGCCCCCTATTATTTACCATAGTCCTCCAGGCAATCACAGAGGAGTTCAAGACAGGTTGCCCCTGGGAGCTCCTCTATGCTGATGACCTTGCCCTAATTGCGGAGTCACTATCAGAACTAGAGGAGAAGTTTCAGGTGTGGAAGCAAGGTCTAGAACTGAAGGGCCTTAGAGTCAACCTAGCTAAAACCAAAATCCTAATAAGTAGGAAGGTAGATAAAACACAAACCCCTTCAGGTAGATGGCCCTGCTCAGTATGTAGAAAAGGAGTAGGTAGTAACTCTATAAGATGTACCCGGTGCAAGCTATGGACACATAAGAGGTGCAGCAACATCAAAGGCAGGTTAACTAGCAAGTTAGTTTTTGTTTGTGGCAGATGTTCAGGTGCAATAAAGACTGCAAACAAACAGGAAACAACTTCTATCTCATTCCAGGGTGAAAAACTAGAGGTAGTCGATAGCTTCCGCTATCTGGGCGACCAAGTTAGTAGTGGGGGTGGGTGCGCTGAAAGTGTAGCTGCTAGAATAAGAATAGCCTGGGCAAAGTTTAGAGAGCTCTTACCCCTGCTGGCGACAAAGGGACTCTCACTCAGAGTAAAAGGCAGACTGTATGACGCATGCGTACGAACAACCATGCTACATGGCAGTGAAACATGGGCTGTAACTGCTGAGGACATACGTAAGCTCGCAAGGAATGAAGCCAGTATGCTCCGTTGGATGTGTAATGTCAATGTGAATACCCGTCAGAGTGTAAGTATCTTGAGAGAAAAGCTGAACATTAGAAGCATCAGTTGTGGCGTGCAAGAGAGACGATTGCGCTGGTATGGACATGTGGTGAGAATGGAGGAGGATAGCTGCGTGAAAAAGTGCCACACCCTAACAGTTGAGGGAACCCGTGGAAGAGGTAGGCCCAGGAAGACCTGGGCTGAGGTGGTGAGGCAAGACCTTCGTACATTGGGCCTCACCGAGGCGATGACTACGGACCGAGACCTTTGGAAATGGGCTGTGCGTGAGAAGACCCGGCAAGCCAAGTAAGATCGTTGCCAGTGCCCCTGGACTGGTTCTTGTGCGGGTGGCACATGAGATGCACCATTTTGAGCGTGGCCGTTGCCAGTACCGCCTGACTGGCTCCTGTAGGATTTTCGAGCGAGATCGTTGCCAGTGCCCCTGGACTGGCTTGTGCGGGTGGCACATAAAAGACACCATTTCGAGCGTGGCCGTTTTCGTGCGGGTGACACGTAAAAGCACCCACTACACTCTCTGAGTGGTTGGCGTTAGGAAGGGCATCCAGCTGTAGAAACTCTGCCAAATCAGACTGGAGCCTGGTGTTGCCATCCGGTTTCACCAGTCCTCAGTCAAATCGTCCAACCCATGCTAGCATGGAAAGCGGACGTTAAACGATGATGATGATGATGATGAATATAGCTTCTTATATTAACCCCACCTCAAAGATTTACCATAGGTACAAAGTCACAAATTTGTGGAAAATGGGTTATAGCTGCTGTTTAGCCCCAGATTTTGCACTGATACAGCAAATGTTTTCCAACTGTGACCATCTGTTCTTTTATTTTCAGACATATTTTTTCTAGGGCATCATTAATTTAATGTGACCTTTCCTTTTTGAAGACATTAAGATGTGATTTGAGGGAGTTTTGGTTACTATTGCTGTCAAGATAATCACCTCTTAAAAAGGAGTATGCATGGTTTGTTAAATCAATTAAGAATTTCTAACAAAGGTACAAATCAACACATTTAGAATTTCACTGCAATTCTTGACTGGAATTTATTTTAGAAACCCTGGCAGGATGAAAGCAGAGTTGAATTTAGTAGTATTTGAACTCTGGATGAAAAAGAATATAACCAATGAAAAGCAGCCTAACATTTTGTCCATTGCTTGAGTAATTCTGGCATCCAGCATAATGATAATAGTAATAATCTTATTTGCCACCAGGGTAACTGATGAGGGGAACAATTACTTAGACAAACATAAAGTTTGGGGATTTACATTGAAAAAATTGAATGAGGAGAAAAAATACATGAAAAATAAAGATAACAATGATGCACAATAAGGGTTTCTAATTTAGGAATAAGGCCAGTAATGTTGAGGGGAGGAGGTTAGTTTATACCATCAACCCCAGTATGTGACTGAAACTTCATTTTATAGACCTCAGAGGCATGAAAGGCAAAATTGACTCAGCAAGATTTCAACTTAGAACATAAAGAGCCAGAACAAACACCACAAGGTATTTTGTCCACTGCTGTTAATGAATCTGCCAGTTTATCACAATGATAATAATAATCCTTTCTACCATAGGTACAAGGCCTGAAATTTGGCAGGAAAGGGCTAGTTGATTGCATCAACCCCTGTGTTCAACTGGTACTTATTTTATCAACCCTGATATGATGAAAGGCAAAGTTGACCTCAACATTTGAATTCAGAATGTAGCGATGGGTGAAACACTGCTAAGTATTTCATCTGTCGTGCTAACAATTCTACCTTGCTGCTTTAATACTTTTTCCTTTTCCTGCCTCATTCTTGTCCTGCAAGTTAGTTGGCAACCTCACTTGTGCTAGTGGCATGAGAAAATCACCGAGTACACACTGTAAAGTGGTTGGCATTAGGAAGGGCATCCAAGTGTAGAAACCCTGCCAAAACTGACTTTGGGACTCGTCACTGACCTGTGGCTTGCTGGAATCCTGTCCAGCCTATGTCAGCACAGAAAATGGATGCTAAATGATGATGATGGTGATTATCATTTTCATACCTATCCTCATCAACATTATCATGCCTGTCATCTCCACCATTGTCATTATTAGACCTACCATTGTTGTCATCACTTTAGTTTTCATCACTGTTACTATCGTCATCACTGTTGTCAGCATCACTATTGATATTATTACCCTTATCCTCATGTATTCCTTATCATAGTTTATTGGTGGTGAGGATGGTTTAGAAAAATCAATATTCTCCACAGTGCACTCCCACATACCTCAGCTACCTAAACTAGTGCTGCCACCAACCTCTTTCTTCCGCCTCCACTCCCACTAAGTGATCCAGTGTCTTACTTTCATTTCGTGATTTGGTCTCAAACATGCCCCTCCCCCATTCAGTCTTTTTCTTGAATCTCCATCTCCACCACCCTTACTTTCTGTTATTCAAAGACAATAGAAATTAAGAATGCCAGCAGGCAATAAGGGTTCAGTTTCTTGTCTTTTAATTGAGCTAAATTTATAATTTATTTATTCTCTGTTCTTTAAATGGTTGTTTTTTTTTTGTTTTTTTTTACTTGTTTCTTTTTTCAAATGCTACCCTCACTCTTCTATTCTTTAATGCTGCTTTCTCTCTCTCTCTGTTATCTGTGTGAATAATGATGTGTGTGTGTAGACAGTTTATAATATATATATTCTTAAATAGATACCTTATGTTATATTGTTAAAGACTGAAGCAAAGGGATGTGAGATGGAAAGAACAAAAAGCAACAATAATAGCAGAAGCAAGAACATTTGCTAAAAAATGATGCAGATGATCGTAGCAGCAGTGATGATTACAACCATGCTATTCACAATGATAATAATGACAATAAACATGATGGCAATAGTAATTATGATAATGATAATCTCAGTGTTTTTTACATTAGTTTTGGTAACATAATTCTAGCTATTTCCTGTTTGAGTTAGGATTTTTTTTTCTTAATTTTTCTTCCAGATCCATATTTTCTTTTGTTTTTCCTTTTCTGTTTTGTTTCCATTCTTCCTTGTCTTAATTTTTTTCTCCCCTCATATTTTTTCTTTTTGTTCTTGTATTTGTTTTTTTTTTGTATGTATGTATGTATGTATGTATGTATTAGGTATGCATGTTTATATGTCTTAGGTGTGTATATGTACATACACATATCTATATATGTATGTATGCATGTTCATTCTTTTCTTCTCTTCTATTTTTGATTTGAAATCTTACTGTAGGGAAGGAACTGGTTTCTAACAACGACAGAAAGTTCCATCATTGAATGTAGATGACAAACGCAATATCACATTTTGAACTTGAGCCAAGTCTTGAAATTTTTTATTGTTCCATTTACAGAGATTGTATTTGTAATGTGTATGTGTGTTAGGTGGTTGATTTCTTTTTCTGAAAACTCCGGCTTTTCTAGGTTGTTGCTTAGGCATTTACTAATGTGTGTGTGTTTATGCTTGCATACAAACTTTACAATGCATGCATGTAAATTCACAAACATACATGTATTGTAAAGTTTCCAGCATGAATGTTTGTAAAGCTAGCACAAAAAAATAAATGTATTCCCTTCAACAGCTGTCAACTAAATATCATTGTGATATATATACATTAATGTATGTATGTGTGTGTTTATATGCGTGAATGTTTCAGTCAATTATTGACCAGCACGTAGACCAGCTCCATGTGACATTGTTACCTCAATTGCACCTTTCATTTTTACCTTTCTTTCCATTTCTCTTGAGTGTACAAAGTAATAATTTTGATCTACGAACTCATTCCTTATTTTTTTATCTTCTCCATATCTGAATACACACACACAACTATACACCACATACATGACACTTTTATGGTTAAATCAGTACTGTATTGGATTACTGAGAGGGAGGGCTAAGCATGTATATCATGTCATGTCACTAACACTGAAGTGTTGCTTCTGTTCCACTATCACAATTCTAAACTAGCTTAGTCCAACTAAATGTAAATAGATACCTCAGATAAGAAACAAGTGACTGCATTAATTGGCATCACTTAGCTTGAGATGAGTAAACTGATGAACATTGCTGAGTTCATCTCTATCTGTGAGTATTGATTGTAGGTGGATGGGTTCTGCTACTAAACCAACTTCACATACACTCCCTTGAAAACACTGCTTCTCTGATGCATTATGCTGGATTTCATAGGAATGTTGGCTGTTTCACTGATTATACAACTTAAAACTATCTACTTACTTAATTACAGTGTAAGTGGTTGAATAATTGAGAGACACTTGTTCCCTTAAACATATTCCTCAAGTATAATCTGTATGATTATTTGAATTACAGCTACATTTGATCTGATGGGCTCTTACCATTTAGCAAGCTTTATATACAGGGTGTCCACAAAGTCTGGGTACATGGAGTAAATAAAATCATAATATAAACAATTAAATATAAGAAATAATAATTTCTTGAAGTATGTGTTAATCCCCATGTGGGTACATGGGTAAATAAAATGATAACATAAACGATTAAATATAAAAAATAATAATTTCTTAAAGTATGTGTTAATCCCCATGTACCCAGACTTTGTGAACGCCCTATATATGCATGCGCGCGCACACACACACACACACACACACACACACGTGCGTGCGTGCATACTGTGAAAAAATTCAATATATACAAGAAGCAGGCATACACAACACTGGTATATTCAGGTATATATATAAAGTTATTATCCGTTATTATATATCTGTTTTTTTATAAACATAAATCTGTCCTCAAATATCTTATGCACCCTGTATGTATATATATATATATATATAGATGCATTTGTGAACATAATTAAATGACTTGAGTGCCAGATCGCATTTAATTTTGTTACTGATCGAGTTCATCTTTTCGTTATTGTGTGATATTTAAAAAGCTGAGTTTGCAATTTTGGATGTGTGTACATGTGTGGGATGTGTGTACATAGTGTGATGAATGTCAGAAAGGACAAGAGAAGTATTTTGCTAACTGGCTATAAGAACATGTCAGCATTGGTGCCAAATACCAAATTTATCAGGTTTACATTCTCAGCTTGAAACTGATATCCAGTGTGGTCCATTTTCCCCTTGTCTTTCCTCTTCTCATCTTTCCTGGGTGGTGTTGTAGAAGTGAGGAATAAAAGGGCCAATGCATCGGTCATTAGTGGCAAGATTTATAACGGGTGTGATGGTGGCAATGGAAACAGAATTAAAATGTTACAGGGTGGGGTGGGGCTGATTTGTTATTGTTTACTTTATTGTCTTCACACCCCACAGGGGAAGAAGAGAAGTGAGATGGGGGAAAGAGAAGCTCTTATTTCTTTACAAGCAAGCTATTGGTTTATTTTTGATTTTGGTAGTTGACTATTTCTACAATTTTACTTTATGTGTCCGGAAATCTTGTGTTGGAGAAAAGAAATGAGGCAGGAGGGCTGTTACTTCCGACGTTCCTTTTGTTTACTATTGATTAGAAAATATTTCCGAGCAAGGGATGGGATGCTGGAGGGGAAGGTATGGAGCATCACTGGCATCATCATCATCATCATCATCATCATCATCATCATCATCATCATCATCCCAACAATTTTCATTGTTGTTGTTCTTTATCATCATTATTTTTAATACCTGATTGAGGGTGGTGATTGCTGTCATCAGTGCTGCCAAGTACCATCATCACTTTCTTTCTAATAATAGCTTTTTATGAAGAACCATTCTCCTCATTGTTGTCATCGCTATCAACCTCAACACCACCAATACCTCAGGTATAACTTCTGTGTCCAAAAACAGCCAGCACAGACCTTGCTTCCTCTACCCCCACAGACCTTGCTTCCTCTACCCCCACTCCCCACTCCATTACACTTCTGCCAGAAGCATGGATTCAGCTTAATAAAATAGATTTAGCTCTTCTATTCTGGGTTCATCATTTTCTTGTTCTCTCCAGGGGGTTTTCTCACAAGCCACAAGGAAAGACATCATCAATCAATAAACTGGGATAATCTTCCTGTTTGTTTATATTTTTATTGTTTTATTTTCTATTTTGATTTGGTTTCCAATCTTGTTTTATGTTTCTTTTATATTTTTATACAGTTTATTTTAAAACATTTTTTGTATCTTATATATATATATATATATATATATATATATATATATCCTATATATATAACATACACACACAGACACACGATTGCACACCAACAAACACATATATTTGTATATGTGTGTATCTGATCATCATCATCATCATCATCCTGAATGATACACGCACACATATATTTTTCTCTCTCTCTCATACACACACATACACACACATCCAGACCGCTGTACATATATATTTTCTGCTTATAAAAGTATCTTAAATTTTGCTAGGATTTGCTTCCATAAATGATGACTTCTTGCTGAGAACAGAGTTGGGTTATGTTTGTTGGTTTGTTTGTTTTCCTTTTTTAAACTTTGTTGCATTGTTAGGAATGATGCTACAAAAAGAAGAGACTTTCTGGTGAGACTTCTTACCCTGTTAGTTGCACTTTACTTCACAGTTAGGTGGTAATGGTGGCGGTAGTATTTCCTGGAAATGTGATTGTTGTTACCTTGATGATGATGATGATTGTAATATTACTAGCTGCTGTGTGGAGTTTGGATAGAGGTGGCAGAGGAAGTCTTTTCATATGTCTTCATATCCACACCATACTCTACAGAAACACTGATTCCCCTCTTCCCCTTTGAACCCACATCCCTATCATTCAGATCTCTATCTCACAGTCAGCCACTTTTAGAAACACATTTCTCCCTTTTGGCTCATAGGCTTGGGCTACTGCCAACATATACAAATAAATTTTGCATGCACACACACACACATGCACATACACACACGCACATGCACACACTTAGACATGAGGTGTAGAATCAGTATAAGCTTGCCAGCAATTTGGTTTCAATTTTGAGTTGAAACATCTGATGCTAATGTCATTGGTCAAGGTATGCACATACCAACTATATATATATATATATATATATATATATATATATAATGATAATATATAATATGATCATTGTTTTAATGTCCAGTTTTCCTTGTTTGCATGACTCAGACAGAATTTATTGAGGCAGATTTTCTATGGTTGGATGCCCTTCCTGTTGTCAATTCTCATTTGTTTCCAAGTAAGGTAATCCCCATGCCCAGACATGTTCTTACAGAATATTGGAAATAAAAAAATGACAATGCTTGTGACAACAACACTCATTTACAACTCTTATGTGATGCCAAGACAAGGGGACATTCACACACACACACACACACACACATTTATTTGTCTGTCTATGACTGACTCCTTTTAGTTCCCATCTACCAAATTCAACCCAAGGAGTTGCACAACAGGATCGATTTGGGAACCAGGTGATTCATGTTCTTATAGTTTGATACGCACTTGTACTGAAAGTATCTAATCTGTTGATGTGTATACAGACACTTGTAATAGAAACATGTGGAGATAACTAACATGTATCTAGGGATGAATGTAGGTTGATTGGTACCGAGGTGGTATTTTTTATTCTACTTTTTTATACCCTGTGATAACTGCAATTTCCATATATAAAATGGTTGATGTATGTAAGAAGTGTTCTGTGAAGATTGTAACTTTCTCTGTCTCTCAATAAAATGTTTAAAATGAGTAGATACAAGAATTTTATGGTTTCCATTTTATAACCTAGTTACCACTGTATTCTCAAATGCATATAGAAACAGGAAGTCTTCGATATATTTAGATTCAGTCAGCGCATCTTGGAATTAGCCTCAAAGACATTGCATTGACTTTGCATTGACATACAGATGTTCTCAGCAGAGCTCTGAAATGATCAACCATGCTAAAGTTAGAGGTCAAACAATTATAGGTATATGGTTGTAGCAGTTAAAAAAAAAATCTCATGCTTACACATTCTTTAGGGCTATAACTAAGAGAGGGCTTTTTTTTTGTCTTTTTCTCTCCAATAGTTGAAGAATATTCTATATATCTGTTAGAATGTTCTTGGAAATTTTCATCAAATTTGTAATATTATTATTTGTATTGGAGTGGAATACCGAAGTGTTTGGTCTCAAAAAGTCAGTACAGCATAATGATTAGTGACTAAGAAAGAAAATAGTTCAGTGGGCATTTTATGACCATATCTATATTTATTCAAGCTATATTTATTCTTGTGATTTTCATTACAACAAAAATAATATATCTTAAACACTTCTTTTGTGTATGTGTGTGTGTGTGTGTGTGTGTGTGTCTGTCTGTCTGTCTGTCTGTCTGTGATGCTCTAAATTACACATACACACACACACGTAAATATACATGTATGCATCTATACTACACCTCCTTTTGGTGCCTTCAGCCACTACTCTCTCTCTTTCCTCTGCTGTACTCTATCTTAAATACCTTTCTTATCTATCATTCTCAATGCCCTCTCATATCTACAGTCATACCCCCACTTACTATAGCCCCTTATGTACCTCTATATCTCCCCCTCCACTGCTTCTACACCTTGCACATCATCCCACTACTTTCTGTCCTATTCTCCTTCCTGAGCTACTCCTATATCTCCCATCTACCATTTCCAGGTATGGGAAATACTGGTATTTCCCATCGTCTACAACATCACTCACTACATCAACCTCCACCTGTTTACTCCCCACTGACACTCTTATGAAAGTGTCCACTCTCTCATCCCCTACCATGACTCACTGTCAATCTCATTTCTTATCCTCACTCACTTGTACTTTGAGAGTTTGCTCTAGCACCCCATCACTACATTCATTTTGTCTCCTTCAGCCATGTCCCCCTATCATACTGTAGCCTTTCAACACCAGACGTAGAGCCACTCACCTTCCCTTCCCAAATACCTTTTCCTAGAAATAAGAGTTTCTTCTTTTGCTTTTTCTTTGTTCTTTTTGTCTTGTCAGTTACATGGCAACCTTACTTGTGCTGATAGCATGAAAAAAGCACCCAGTACACTCTGTAAAGTGGTTGGCATTAGGAAGGGCAACCACCCAACCAACCACCCACAGAAACCACACCAAAATGACATTGGTGCAGCAAGGCCTTGCAGCTCACTAGTTCCTGTCAAATTGTCCAACCAATTCCAGCATAGAAAGCAGTTATTAACTGATCATGAATGTGTATGTAGATATGATATATTACATTATGTTACAATAGCAGCACTATGTTGTGTTGCTGATGTTTATAGTGCATGGCAAAAAAATGTCTGACTATGAACTAGAATAGATAAGCTCCTATGTAAAGCTCCAGCTAGGTCTGGCATGAGCCCAAGCACTCATAAAGCAGGAGTGTAACCCAGTTTCCATGCTGTATAAGTGACTGAGATTACATTTCCTTCTGAACAGGATCCAGTTTGTGGCAGGGTTAAAATTCCAGTTAGATAAGTGCAAAACTATGGTTTACAACTTGGATCATGCATACTTTTAATTTTATATATGTGTGTGTGTGTGTGTGTGTGTGTGTGTGTGTGTGTGTGTGTGTGTGTTACATACATGTATCCACCCTTACACATACACCTTCATTCACTCATTCATAAGGTTATCTTATTTCATGTCATAAGTTTTATGTCCCTTAATAATAATGATAATATTCCTTTCTACTATAGGCACAAGGCCTGGAATTTTACTTTTCCATCTCTACTAATTGCACCAGTCCCACATTCATGTATTTCCTTAATTTTTTTTTCTCTCTTTTATTGTAAGTTAATCATAAATATTCCCTTGAAATATTGTAAACTACTTAAGACACACCATGTGAAATTCAAAACCAGTTTTTATTACAAGCAGATTATTATATTTGGTCAAATCATTTCAATACATACTAATGTAGCCTTTTCATATATTGTCAGTTACAAATGTATTGGTATTTTTCACTGGAAAATTAATATTTCAACTTGCACTGGGAGATTAATGAGTCAAGAATTTAATGTATGTTATATATATATATATATATATATATATATATATATATATATATATATATATATATATATATATATATATATATATATATATATATATATGTTCTGTGTGTGTAAGTTATGAAGTTTGCTTCCCAGCCATGTGATATCATTTTTAGACCATTTGATGGTACCTTGGAAAAGTGCACACACACACTCACTCAGGTCTCTTTCTCTGTATTTAAAGATGTTTCCATCTCCTGGGCAGCTGATCTCCACAACTATGCATAGTTTATGTTTCCTATCCCAGGCACTGCATACATCCTATTGTATTTGCATTTGGCAGAAATATTGATAGATATATTCCATCAAAATCCTTGTACTGTAACTTGTAAATGTATGCTATGTCACAGTTCTCTTTTCATTATTTGTCCTAGGGCAATCCTTCCTTTGAGTGTCTTTGTATGCTGTTTTAGCAACAACATTATGCCACAGTGATGACATCTGTAATGTCTCCAGCACATATATATGACATATTGGACATTTTCAGTTACATGTTTAGTGGTTTGAGGGGCTCCACTGTCTCTTTTGTTCAATCGTATTTTGTAGTTAGCTTTCTCTTGTGCAATCCACGAGCAAGCTGTCTCTTGCTCTTAAATTACAGTATGCACATTTATAATCATAAAAATGTGTGTGTGTGTTTGTGTGTGTGTGTCTATCCACACAACATTATTACACAGGTGCATTAGAATTCTCTTTCTATATGCCCCCCCCTCCTCCTGCCTTCTGAATAATATATACCTCATGGTGATTAAAAAGAAAGCAAAGGCAACGTTAATGCAGGTACACACACATATACATACTCTCATTCCTTGGTGTTTTATTACCTATAGTTGTTAAGATATCTATGAGTTATAACTGTAATTATCCCCTTTGAAATATCGTTATGGTAACCCATAAAGCTACTTTCCTTTTCTTGTTTCTATTGTTGTTATGTTTGTAGTTACCAATTGTTTTCTTCTTCTTTCAAGCCTTTACTTTACTTTCTTCATTTCTTTTTTTTTCTTTTATTAGCATAATCTTCTGAAGGAGCCTTTCCATTTATTGTTTGTTATATGTTATATGTCATTTGTCATGCTAGCAAGAGCTGCCAAATCTCCCTCAAATCGCACTTCTACTATCTTAAAAATCAAACATTTTGATAATGTGATCCTAAATATTACTCGATCATAAAAAAAAAGAAAAAAACCAGCAGGATGGTCGTGGTTGTAATGCTTTTCAGTCTGATTAAAGTTGACCTGGGCCCAAATGCAAACACCACCGCCATTGCTGCTGTTACTACTGTTACTACTACTACTACTACTACTACTACTACTGTTGCTGCTGCTGCTACTGCTAGTATTTCTCCTCCTACTACTACTACTACCACCACCCCCACTGTTGCCTCCACTACTTCCATAATGTTTATTCTAGTTTCTTCTCACAGTAGTGTCTGTTTTAAAACATTTGTTTTATGTGATTACATTGTGCCATTTTCACGTTCCAAGTGGGAGAAAGAGGTGGGTTGGATTTGAGTTTGCTGGTGGTGGTGGTGATAGTAGTAATGGTGGTGGCTTAGGAAATTGAAGGAAAATATTTAACATTTCCCATCTACCTTTCCACTAATCAACCTTGAAGTTCCCTCCTCTCTTGGAAACTACAGTATCAGAGGTGGGACATTTCTTTCTCTACCTCTCTTGACTTTTGTCTCTGTAGCTTTTACACTCCATGCTTAATGTTAAAATGTGGAGTATGTAGGCTTTATTAAATTACATTCTCAGTTTGGATGAGAGCTGCTTGAGATGTTTTCATTTCTAACCCTTACCCTGGGTGTTACTAGATTTGCTATACTAGATTAAAAAAATGGAATGGTAAATGCTTTGAAAAACCTTTAATCATAGGTCTACTAGACCAGGACTGACCTGGGGTTTACAACTATTGTGTGTGTGTGTGGGTGCAGATGAATTGTATCTGTAGATAAATTGTTGTAGATGAACTGTTGTAGAGAAATTCACTGGATTCCGATAAAATGCACTCTGTACACACTTTAAAGTGGTTGATGTTGAGAAGAGCATCCAACCAAAAAGAATAAAATGAACAAAATCGAACCATACAAGTAAGATCTGGTTCTTCAACCCATCTTGGAAGGACTATCTTGGACCATGACAACCACCCCAACCCATGCCAGCATGAAAAGCAGATGTAAAACGGTTATGATGTGATGATATATTGTCATTGTGTGACCCAGGTTAGTTCTGATTGAGCAGTTATATAGCACAAAAGATTTTAGCTCAATGACTAGGCAACATTGCAGATCTGTTGTTCCTAGATATACTATACCACTGGTTAGATGATAACCATACTGCTCAATTTAACTGTGACATATCCTCTAGAGTGCAGTGTGGTAATCTGGACATGTATTTTCTCCACTGACTAGTCCACTTCTGTTATTTAGTTTCTGTAGTTTACCTGTAGTTTCTTGTGGGAGCTATTATTGGCAGTGAGCATGCTGAACTTAGTCAAAGCAACGGCAGATGCTGTTCCTCTGCTTCATATACTGAATATATGTTGTAAGTTCAGTTCTATATTTAAGAGATGAGGAATTACGTACATTATTTACATTTGACGGCTATTTGTCCTCATCAGGGTTGAAATTTCCCCAAGGCACCTGATGAAGGCTGGAGGGTATATCATCCGAAACGTTGTGTTAATAACAAACAATATGAGGACAAATATCCATCAAATGTAAATAATGTAAATGTGTTGTAAGGTTTCCTATTTGTAAGTAAAGGAGCTGGTACCAGAAAAGTTAGGTTTTGAAGTGAATAAAGACTATCAGACAGCTGTGACTGTGGATGTTTTGTAACACAGAGAAGGGGAATTACACAACAGCTGTCCCAAAAGATGCAGAATACTGTTATTTTTACCCTTTGTGTGTACATGTTTGTGTGTTTTTGTGTGTGTTTATATAAACATTTCCACAAATGCACTTAAGGTGGTATGATAGAAGTAACTAGGTCATAAACAAATCAGTGCAGAAGAGTTCTGGTATGTCTTAGTACTGAAGGATTACCCATTATACATTCTCTGTGAAAAACGTAGCAGATCTGCACAAATTTTAGGCATACATCTGTATACACACATACAGATGTACGTGTGCATATAGTTGTAAACACACACACACACACACATACACACACACACAGCTTGAGCTAATACTGTTATTTATATTTTTTGACCCAGCTGCATTGGATTTAACATTAAGATCCCAATCTTGAGAAATTTATTTTATTTATTGATTATTATTATTATTATTATTAATCATGTTGTTGTTAATCTGTTAATTCTGGGCAACCTACATTTAAAGATTACAAGGATTTAATTGTTGCATTTTGTTTTTCTATCATGGTCAACATCATCATCATCACCACCACCCATCTTTGTTGTTAGTGGGAAGATGTCTGGCAACAGTCATCTTTGTTGTCATCATCAGTCGTATTATTGCCGTTGTCTTCATTTCTACCAGCATTCCCATCAATTATTGTCGCATTGATTACTACCTCCATTACAATCATCATCACTATCGTCCTCATGTCGTCATGGTCTTTTTGTGCAGATGTATTGTAGTATAATACTGGAGTGCATCATTGTTCACAAGTGGATGTAGTGAAGTATAATGTAGTTACTGCTTAACTCTGAAGTCTGATTAGCATGATCTGTGATCATAAGCAAACCAGCCATGACCATCTCGTCTTTTTCTATATTGAGTACATTCATTTTTTAAAGCAGTAAGATGTAATTTGACAAAGATTTGGCTTTTATTTTGAGCAGATCAAGCAACCACATATCAGCTTCCTCGTTGGCTTGTATGGTGTTTTATGAAAGTGTGTGATGTAGTGACAAGATGTTGGTTAAAACACGCTTCGTAACAGCAACCTTTTCATGTAACTAAACCTACACAGTTACCTTTTCTTAACTACCTCCTAATAATTTGCAAGAGCTGACAAGGGAGCCTCTTTGTGGATGATTGACCTGCTACAAAAAGTAGCCAAATTTCACTCAAATCACACTCTACTAGCTCAGATAAAGAAGGATAAAAAGGATAATGTCATGCCTTGTGCCTGTAATTTCTGTTCTAGGTGAAATGAGTTATGTAAAATTAAGAATATCATCACCATCATCACCATCGCCATCATCATCATTTAATGTCCACTTTCTATGCTCACATGGGTTAGACAGAATTCGCTGTGGTGGATTTTCTACAGCTTGATGCCCATCCTATTGTCAACTCTCACCTGTTTCCAAGGAAGGTAACATTTCCCCAAGACCAGGTTTGCTGTCATCATCATTTTAACATCCACTGTTCCGTGCAGAGGCCAGGCAGAATTTGTTGAGGCAAATTTTCTTTGGTTCGATGCCCTTCCTAACGCCAACCACTCCAAGAGCATAGTGAGTGCTTTTATATGTACACACACACACACACACACACACACACACACACACACACACATTTTTATATATATATATATATATATATATATATATATATATATAATGTATATATTATGTTCTGAGTTCAAATATACATACATGGAGTATTCGTCTGTAAAAGTACTTACTATATATATACACACTGATGCCTCAATATATGAGTAAATTTGTGTGTGCATGTGTGTATATGCATGTACACACAAAGCACACACACACACACATACACATAAATAAAACATCTGCAGTAAATTTGAACTCCAGACAGTCATAAAAATATTTTAAAATCCCTGAAGGCATAGAAAAGTATATCATCATCATGGGTATTAGTTTTCTACCTGTTACATTATGCTTGCAGAAGCTGGATGGATCTTCTCCAAGAGAATACCCGGCTGTATCTCTTTTTATGGATGTGGCTGTTACAGTTGTTGCTATTCTTGTAGATGTAGTTGTCATTGCTCTGTTTAACCCTAGATCAGCCCCATTTGAGCAGACGTTTGATCAACCGTATTCTAGCCATAGCTAGCTCATCTATTTTTATATTTTAACCTACAATGTCGAATGTGCCCTTGTAATGCACTGTTGTTCAGAAGTGGAATGCAATAAGAATAATGCAGATGCTTAACCCCCCCCCCCAAGTTAGCTCTATGATCATTGGTATTCTAGCCTTCACTATTCTTTTACTTGTTTCAGTCATTTGACTGTGGCCATGCTGGAGCACCACCTTTAGTCAAGCAAATCGACCCCAGGACTTATTCTTTGTAAGCCCAGTACTATTGTATCAGTCGCTTTTGCTGAACTGCTAAGTTACAAGGATGTAAACACACCAGCATCAGTTGTCAAGCAATGTTGGAGAGGCCAAACACCACACACACACACACACACACACACACACACACACACACACAAAGGGCTTCTTTCAGTTTCCGTCTGCCAAATCCACTCCTAAGGCTTTGGTTGCCGTGAGGTTATAGTAGAAGACACTTGCCCAAAGTGCCATGCAGTGAGACTGAACCTGGAACCATGTGGTTGGTAAGCAAGCTACTTACCACACAGCCACTCCTGTGCCTATATCGGCTTTTACTATATCTAGAGCAGCCTTCTATTGTTAAGATAGCTAGGTGTAATTTGAGGGAAACTGGATGATATTTCTAGCAAGTTGAGTGAATGTATAGTGGTTTCCTCCTTGGCTTTTGTTGCTGTTGCTGATGTTTTTTTTTTTGCTCTGCTTGTACTCGTTATTTTCGGTGTTGTTCATGGTGGAGTTTTAGTGTTTGTTGTTGTTATTTCTATTGTTGCTACCTTTATATTTCACCCTCTACCACAACTCCTATTAATCCCAAACCTTAAATCGTTTTAATAAGGCTTATTGTATTGTAGCAGGGGGCCAGATTAACACATTGCATCTGTGAGATTAAGCCGTTCGGAACTGGGCTGTGTTGTACAAATCAAACGGCAGCAGCATTAAGCAACTGAGCATTATGCAACTGACTGATGCTTGGAGTCGGTTGCATACATATGTGATGGAAATGGGTGGGATATGCATCGTGAGTTTAGTTGGTTGGGGGGGGGGGGGGGTGAGCCAATGAGGTTGGGGATATCTTTTATGGACAAGAAGGAGGAAACAGTTGTTGAGTTGGTGTTAGGTGGGGAGCAACTATTTTAGCAATATTGTTTCTTGTATGTGTGCTGTTTTCTGCATTTGTCATTTGTGTGTTTGCATATTTGTATCCATGTGTCTCCATGTTTGTGTGAGTGTCATATAAATTTCATAATCGGTGTGCAATTGTGTGTATGCATGTGTGTGATTTGTGTTGCTACCTATATATATGCATATTTCTATAATCTCCCAAGTCTGTTGTGTCTTTACAAATTAGTATGTAAATCAAAATATTCATGTGTATGCGTGTATTTATGAGATTAAAATTGGTTAGTTGGGTAGATGGTCTCTTAATGTCGGAAGCTTGTGCAAGCATTTATGTAAATGTGTATTTAAGTGTGTATACATGCTTTGCATGCAGGTGTATACATATCAATGTATGCAGATGAAATGATTGTGAATTCAAATTGTATTGGTGCATAAACAGCAGTTTTTTCCATCATCATCGTTGCCTTCCTCATGTTTGTTTTGTTCTTTTTTATTCAAAATTATGCAAGATTGTAGTGAGATAAAGGTGCTGTTTTTGATGATGATGGGAGGCAGGTTTATACCATGTAGAATTTTGTACACAAATATGGTTATTCAATGTTCTATTTATTTCTCTCTATTTTTCTCTATTTTATATATTTATATTTTACTATGTTATTATTATTGTTGTTGTTGATGTTTTTTGTGGTTTTACTTGCATGAATGCATTTTGTAAAGAGTTGCGCTGTAGGGTGTAAATATGTGTGCATGTTATATTTGGATGAGGGGTGTCTATGTATGTATGTATGTGTGTTTGTGTTGATGGTTTTCAGGTGTGGATGTGTGAGTATATATATATGCATTATAGCAGTTGACTGGTATGTATGTACGCATGTTTAGTGTTTTGGATTTCCAAAATTATCTGCATATGCTTTTTATGGTTGTATGAATGTATATTTGTGTGAAAGTGTTGTATGAATAGTCTTCTGAATCAGCCTTTGTTGTGTGTGTGTGTGTGGGAGGTGTGGGGTGTGACATGTTTGTCTGTCATAATCCATGAACATTTGTGAATATGTGAGTATGTCTACAATCTCTCAAGTCTTATATGTTTACAAATTGTCATGTAAATCAAAATATGTACATATACTTCTATATATGTGAGTGCATATGTCAGTGTCTGCGTGTGTATGCATATATGTACATATATATATATATTGCTGTATTTTGGGATGGACATTTTTATCTATTTATTTACTTATTTTTTGCGAAATAAACACATGCATCATATATTCATATATTCATTCTTCACTCGTTTATTACTGTTCTTATTTTATCTTGTGTCCATTGTCTGGAAATCTTTCATCACACATCTGTGACCTCTTCAGCAACACTTTCTGTCCTGAATGTTAGTGTTATTATTTTAATCCCCAGATCAGTGTTGCTCAAGCACACATATGATTGGAAGCTTTCTATCCATGACTACATTGTCTAGTTTTCAGGAATAGTATGTCTAACACTACATTATTTCATCCTTTTGTCCTCAAGATGGTTGAGATTATAAATGTCTCTAGCAAGTTCAGCAGCCATATAGAGGTCCCACTTCTCTCATTGGCTTGTTCTTAATCAAAGCAGTATGGTACAGTGCTGTGCTAGTAGTGTCTATGTGTGCTGGCATAAGCAAACAAACTGGCTTTAAACAGTATTTTCTGTAAATGTATTTTTCAAGGTTTATATGTGTGTAGAGCAGTATAGAGTCTGCATGTGTGTGTGTGTGTGTGTGTGCGCACATGTATATACACACTGTGCATGCATTTTTTGTATATGTATACCAACATAATTTACATACATACATACCTGCATACACACACATTAAACACACAAACCTGATGTGTGTATATGTATTTCTGTGTCTGTCTGTCTGTCTCTTTCTCTCTCTCTGCCTGTCTGCCTGCACTAAATTTCATCGGTGTAAGTCAGACTGTCTCTCCTGGGTGTTGCTAACATCTGTCTACAGTATGTCGTCTACTCCAGCAACATATGTCAACAATATACAATATACTCCGTCATCAGCATATGCAGTTACCTTCTAAAGATTTATCGTTGAGATTTTACTGCCATTGTTTTTGGTAAGGTTTATTGTTTGTATACAATGTCTATAAATTTAATATAAACATAAATTCAAACATTCTTATAAGTTAAAGACTACTTCATACCATTCCATGTACGATACAAAACTATATTTATGGCTGTGTGGTTAAGAAGCTCACATTGCAACCGCATGGTTTTAGGATCAGGCACCTTTGGCAAGTATCTTTCTATAACCCCCCCCCCCCTAGACTGACTCATACCTTGTGAGTGAATTTGGTTGTGGAAACTATGTGGAAGCCTGTCGTGTGTGTATGTGTGATGTCTTTTTGTATGTTTTCTTTCCCCACTGCTTGACAGCTAGTGTTGGTTTGTTTACAGCTTTGTAACTTAGTGATTTGGTAAAAGAGGCCAGTTGTGTAAGTACTGGGATTGATTTCTTCAACTAAATCTTTCACGGTAGTGTCCCAGCATGGCTGCTGTCTAATGACTGAAACCAGTAAAAGGTAACCAACCACACACTCTTATAAATCACTTACCTTCACATTGGTTGACCTAAGCTTTGTAAGTGTATGTTGGTTAGATGAAAACTGTACTAGTGCATCCAATGGACTATACTTGTGACCCAGCCTGAGCAGCATAAAGGTGTGTGTTTGCGGAATACTCAGCCACTTAAATTATAGTTTATTGAGAAGTCAGTTCGGTTGACCAAATGACTGATACTCATCATTAAAACTGCTGGTGATCCATTTAATTACGCTTTTTTTTTTTTTTCCATTTTTACTAATATAACATCATCATTATTGTTTTAATGTCCACTTTTCCATGATTGCTTGGGTTAGATAGAATTTATTATAGCTTATTTTCTACACCCTGATGATTGTCCTGTCACTAACCCTCACCTCTTTTCAAGTAAGATGATATTTCCTCATGTCTAGACATGTTTCCACAGAAAATTAAATCATGAAAGACACCACTTCTATGACGGTGACACTTGCTTACAACAATCACAATATGCCAAGGCTTCAAGACACTGACTCGGTCACACACAAACATACACAAGCACACACACACGCATATGTACAATGGGATTTTCTCAGTTTCTACCTTTTATATCTACATACAAGGCTTTGGTTGGCTTGGGGCTATAGCAGAAGACACTTGCCTAAAGTGCCTCACAGTGGAACTGAACCTAAAACCAAGTGGTTAGGAAACAAGCTTTTTAACCACACACCCAATTGTGTCTGTGTATGTGTGTGACTGATACACACACACACACACACACACACACACACACACACACACACACACACACATAATCAAAATCCATCACCTAGGGAGGCTGTAGATGCACAGTGGAAGACAGTCACCTCTCTGTTTTTCCCTGGTCATCAGTCAACCTTATGTTTTCCATCATATTCTTCCTTGTCCCTATCTTGATCTTTCTTAACTACTCCCTCTGTGGAATTCCTCTGCTTTTTTTTATTTGTTTTCCTGGAGGTGGAGCTAACCATATTTTCATGATGTTGGGTTTTGTGTTGCATAACCGCAACCACTTCATTGTCTGGCTTTTGGTAGAAGTAGAATTTCATGGTTTGTAATCTCCGCCAACAATTTATTTTGTAACGCTCTCATTAGTCCAATGTTCTCTATATAGAATGTGAAGCATCTTTCTAGAACATTTCATTTCAAAAACCATGATTTTTTTTTATTGCTTTCAGCATCTAACACCCATGATGCAGTACACATAAAATGCAGCTGAAATTATTATTGCTTTCAAAAAACATTTTTTTTTTTTGTTTTGTTATTCTAAACTTTTGTTTTTCCAAACAAGGTCTAACATTGGTAAAGTCAGCCTTACTGCTGCAATCTTTCTTTGATCTTGCATCTTCCATTATTGTTCTTCCCAAATATTTAAATTCCTTAATTCCTTAACTTGTTTGCGCATCTTCCCCCACTGTTTTGATAGATTGACTTGTCTTTTTCATTTTATTATCATGTTGATTTTTTTCAGCATTTCATTCCATTACATATCTTGGAGTTATCACTCTATCTGTCTACCTATCTACACGCACACACACTCACACACACGTGCAAACATGCACATGTGCGCACACAAGCATGCATTTGTGCACACTCAACTTACAAAACACAAATTCTAAATTATAATCAGAAAACATACTGACTGGTGTTAGAATTTCAATTCAAGAGGGAGTTAGTTTGCCTGTATCAAAGTATATACACATACATATAGTCGCAGGTATGGTGTATGGTTAAGAAGCTTGTAACTGAATTCAAATCTAAGTAGTTAAGAAGCAATGTGTGACTCCTTGGGCAAGTATCTCCTACTATAATCCCATGCTGACTAAAGCTGTGTGAGTGGATTTCGTTAATAGAAAAAGAAAAAAAAAAGCTTATCATGTCCTCATCATCATCTTTTAACATCCATTTTCTGTGTATCTGTGTGTGTGTGTGTGTGTGTGTGTGTGTGATTATAATCATCAATATATATATATTCATATATTTATTTGTATTTCCTTGTCTTTACATCTCTTCATAATTGTGAATGAATATCATTGTCATACAAGCAGTATCATTCATTTCCAATATTCTGCAAAAATATCTCTGGCTGTGGGCAAATATAATCTTGCTTGGAAATGGCTTAGTGTTGGTGATGGGAAGGACATCCAGCCATAGAAAATCAGCCTCAGTAAACTCTGTCCAATACATGGAAAAAAAATACAAGTTAAAATGATGATGATTCACATACAGAGATACACAATTTTAATGGGTATGTATTTGTACACAAGAAGTTGATTTTAGAAGTGAATTTGGTACAAAATAATGGAATCTATTGCTGTTAGTGTTTTTTTCTTCCCCAGCTTAATAATAATAATAATAATAATAATAATAATAATAATAATAATAATAATAATAATACTTTATTTGCATCAAGGGCAACAGTGTCACAAATATTACATTACAATTCATTAATGCAATTAATATAAGGCAATATCACATCATGCAAATGAACCTATGTATAAACTGGAGTATGAGATACATTTGTGTAGAAGTGTATGATAATAAATAAATTATATATATATATGAAAGTCTATTTGATAAATTTGATAAGTTCTATGTTAGCATTCTTCTGAAATCATGTTAAGAACCTTGATAACAAACTATCTTTCCTTATTGCTAAAAGAAAGGGCATTATATAACATATATATAAACACTTTCAGAAAAGAATACATATAGCAACAAAACTTCCACCTGAGGATATTAATATCTTCTCTTGTTGTATATTTACTTTCCTCTTTTGTGCTCCACTCTCCGCCATCATCTTTATCTATAATTTCACATTCATAAATGCAGATACAATTGTTAGTTGCATGATTTTTATAGAATGATGCAGTTATTGAAGCTTTTATAAATATTATTCTTTTGTTTTTACTTTTACATATTTTGGAAGTGGGAATTGGGCTTTTTTTTTAGCTATTTATTTTTTTTTTTCAATCATCATCATAATATTGGTTTCAAATTTTGGAACAAAGCCAGTAATTTTGGGGAATGGGGGTTTATTCAATTACATCAACCCCAATACTGGACTGGTATTTTGTCTTTCATCCTTTCAGGGTCAATAAAATAAAGTTAACCTTTGCTGGATTTGAACTCAGAACATTAAGAGCCAAAAAAAAAAATATGCTGCTAAGCATTTTGTCTGATGTACATATAGCTGTGCATTCTGCCATCTCACTGGCATTATCAGGGTTAGTCAGTTGAATGAACCCAATATTTTACTGGTGTTTTATTGAACCAGCAGCATTAACGGCAAAGCTGACCTCAGTGAGATCTAAATTCAGAATGCTAAGAATTGAAAAAATATCATAAGGCTGACTGACACGTTAACACTTCTATCAATTCACCACTCCAATGGTTTCAAATTTTGCCACAAGGGCAGCAGTTTTTAGGAGAGGAGATGAGTTGATTACATCGACCCCAGTATTCAACTGGTACTTATTTTATTGACCCCAAAAATATGAAAGGCAAAGTTGTCCTCAGTGGAATTTGAACTCAGAACATAATGACAGATGAAATACCTATTTCTTTACTGCCCACAAGGGGTTATACACAGAGGGGACAAACAAGGACAGACAAACAGATTAAGTCGATTATATCGACCCCAGTGCGTAACTGGTACTTATTTAATCGACCCCGAAAGGATGAAAGGCAAAGTCGACCTCGGCGGAATTTGAACTCAGAACGTAACGGCAGACGAAATACCGCTAAGCCTTTCGCCCGACGTGATAACGATTCTGCCAGCTCGCCGCCCTATGAAATACCACTAAGATGAAATACCACTAAGCATTTTGCCTAGCATGCTAATAATTCTGCCAACTCGCCTTAATAGTGCTAATAATAAGAAGAAGAATCCCCAGCTGCATCACTGTTACCCATAATTATTGTTTAAATTAAAGGGTAAAATGCCTAAACAAAATTGAAAGTGAAAAAAAATAAGGTCCAAGAATTCAGCATACTGGGCTAAAAGGGCTTACTATCACTGGTTTGGTACGATTGGCTAAAGTATTTATGATGGGGATATCTTTCTCCAGTTTTCAACTTCTCCCTTATCATGTTAAACATTTTAACCTCAACACACACACACACACACACACACACACATATCTGAAGATGGGAGGGCCAGAGGAAATTTGCAATTAACTCCTTTAACCTCAATGTTCTGGAAGATTCTGTTAGAGCAGAGGGACTGCTTTTCTTTTCCATACTTCAAAGGAATGCCAATTAAGATTTCTGACTGGAAATGTAAATGTTTGCACTGGACTATTTAAGTGAATATTAATGTGAATATGTGAATGTATGCATTGTGTAAATGGCCTTATAACATTATATAGAATTTGAAGTAAGGTAGTGAAATAATAAGGTTTCATCTGGGAGCAGAAACCCAAACCCTACACTGAGATCTAATCTTGACCTTAACCCACCAAATTCTTACGACCTGCTATTCCTATATAAATAGCTTTTTCAAAGCTATCACATAGATGTGAATAGTTCAATGAATTCCCAGTATATTTTCCTGGAAATTAAATGTTAAGAGACATTCACTCTCAAACATGTGTGTGTGTGTGTGTGTAGTCCTAATCATGACTGTTTGTGTTTGAGGTATATATATATATATTTATATATATATATATCACACATGCATGTGCACACATA
Organism: Octopus bimaculoides; assembly: GCF_046866305.1. Classification (NCBI taxonomy): domain Eukaryota; kingdom Metazoa; phylum Mollusca; class Cephalopoda; order Octopoda; family Octopodidae; genus Octopus; species Octopus bimaculoides. The sequence continues at coordinate 4,715,489 of NC_142936.1, forward strand.
CTCATATACACTAAATTTATGGCTGAGTGAGAGTCAAGTTCTTTTGAAGAAGATCGACGGAAGTGTGATCAAAGTAAGCTACTAAGGTATATTTTCACTTTATTTGCACAATGGGCTTCTTACATTTCAGTGGAAAAGTTCTCTTTTTTGCTCTCTCTCTCTTTCTCTCTGCCCCCTCTCTTTTCCCTACTCCCTCTGCATGTGCTCTTTCTTTTGAGTAGGTGATATTTAATCACGTATATACTCAAATATAAATTCACATACACATTTGTGTGTGCATGGTTTTGGTTTTAAGAAGGTGATAGCTGATTGCTTATGTGTATACAAACGTACATACATAGTGTGTGCACACGTGCCTGTGAGTATATGTGTATAGTCTTGATTTTAGTGGGTGATATTTAATTGCATAACATATGCAAATATGTATGTAGACACATCTGTATGTATAGTCCTGATTTTGTGAATATGACAATCACATAAGCTCACACAAATACATATATCTTCATATAAAAAGACAAATATCTAAGTACATACAGACACAAATTATTGACAAGTATTGATATACAACAATACTCATACACGTGTATATGCACAACTATACTAAGAAATGTGCATGTAGAATTATGTGCACTCAAATGTATATGTACATATATGCAAACTGAGATGCATATAAATACATACACATATATATACATAGAGAGAGAAAGAAGAGTCAAACAAATCTTTAACAAGAGAAGACCCAATAGAAAATGAAGGATCGAATATTTTTATTCAGTAACTGAATTAGCCTTCTGCCATTTCTGTGCAACTATTAGTTGTAATGGACTAAAGGGTAATCCTACTAGCATCTATAGTGTGTGTTTGTGTGTGTGTGTGAGAGAGAGAGAATGCACATACATCCACAATCACGTAGATATCAAATGTTAACATAATCACGGATATGAATATAAAATAGCACCTATGTGTGTTTGTAATTTTGTGCACATGCATACAGACACACATCCATGCACACATTATGCATTTCTCTGTCGTATACATTTTTCTACTCCAGTTCATGTCATACCTTGTTCCATACCAGGGATCACATTTTTTAAATTCTTTTCTTAATAAGCCAATGTTTTGTTTTTTTTAAAATGTTTTTTCTTGGTAACAGTTTCAAACAAAAATAGAGATGAAATGTTATTTAATGTAATTTCAATCACTCCACTTTCACCGAGGCCTTCTTCTTTTTAACTTGGTTAAAAGCTGTGCTTCATGTTTCAAGTTTGAAGAATTCTCTGCCAACCCAAACCCATAACACCAAACCATCCACTACTCCACTTCCACTTCCACCTTTCACTCTTCTCTGAAATGCAAGGGCGTGGTTTATTTTCTTGTTTTGGCAAAGAGTAACAGTCAGGCTAAGCCAATCTGCCAATCTGTGTATTTAAGCTGAAATGATCCATGAAAATGTGCATCAAAACAATAAATAAATAAAAACAGTAGATAAATAAATATGTAAAGAAAATAAATCCTTTGATTTTTCAGGGTGATGGTGGGTAATTGGAAACAATTTCAGAATTGGTTGTAAGGTAGGCAATATGATTTAGTGAAAGAGGTTTAAGAAACAAAATATATCCAAAAATCCTTTTCTTATTAAGACACATCCTTGCTTTTTTTTCAATTGTTAGATTTCATTTTTCTAATTTTTTTTTTTTTTTTGTGGATTCAAATGTTTTTACAGAAAAAGTGAGTTTATATTATATAATTGCAGGTATGGCTGTGTAGTCTAGAAATTTACATTCCAGTCACATGATTTCTGATTCAATATCACTTTGTGCAAATGTCTTCTACAATAGCCCTGGGCCAGCCAAAGCCTTGATTGGATTTGGTTGTCAGAAACTGAAAGAAGCCCATTATATATATGTGTATGTATGTATGTGTGTGTGTGTGTGTGTGTGTGTGTGTGTGTATATATATATATATATATATACATTGGGTCATCCCATAAATAATGCAGTTTTTTATACTTTTATTTTTCAAAGTTCTTTTTTAATCTAAAATATGTTCTTCCATCTATTTGGTAGACTTTCAAGGCCCCTCTTCCAAAATTCACTTGTCTGTGATGAAAAATACTCCTACAGTACTGTTCTGACCTTGTCTACAGAATTCATATTTTTTCCATCCAAATGATTTTGAAGACTGTGGAATAAATGGCAATGTCCAGTGAATATGGTGGGTGGGGCATTGTTTTCCCATTCAAACTGCTCCAGCCTTTCGAATGTCATCCTTGGTGTATGTGGCTGAGCATTATCCTAATGGAAGAACACCTTTCATCTTGAAACCAAAGAGGGTCGTTTTTCTTCTAGCGCTGACTTAAGCCACTCAAGCTGCTCGCAGTAGATCTCCTTTGTTATCATTTGGTTTGGGTTTAAAAGTTCAACGTGAACTAAACCTTTCATATTCCTCCAAATAGATAGCAACACCATACGTGGGGGAAGACCTTTTTTCTCCTGGGGTGCCAGTGTTTCTCCTTTCCCTACCCACTGTCTTCAATGCTTGACATTTTTATAGAGAACCCATTTCTCATCACCAGTCACTATTCTGTCGAAAAAGGTTCATTCATGAGATGTGACAGTAAAGAAGAGCACACATTCACTCTCTGCACACGATTAGACTCAGAAAGTTTGTGAAGAACCCACTGACCCAATTTGCTGATTTTCTGATGGCACCCCCTCTTTTTCCCATCTGCTAGTTCCTTAACAGTTATGATGGGATTTTGTTCCACCAGGGTTTGCAGGATGCCTCATTGAACTCTACAGATCTTCCAGAAGGAGGCTCATCTTCTAGGCTGTTTTTTACAAATTGGAATTTCTGGAACTACTGTTGACACTGGTTTACGCTTATTGTCCGATCCCCATATACTACATTAATATTTCTCACACTTTCCATTGCGTTGTTGCCTTTATTGAACTCAAAGCAAAGCATGCTGAATTGGATTAATACCTCTATCTTTGTCTGTGGCTGCAAACATTCAGGCCAGTTCTATGGATAGCTTCTTCCTTTCCCCCATCAACTGAAAAGAGTTGTAGGTATTGCTCTTCGTCCTCTTGTTGTACGATAAAAAACAAGACCAAGTATGGCCATTTTATTAAATCCATCACATAAAATTTAGGATCTTATGTAAAGATAAGAAACCATTATTAGAGTTCACTTGAGCTGTTAAAAGTAACAACCAAGTCTCCCTTTTATACATTGCTATCTTAAAAAAGCTTGGACACATTGAATAATGTAACTCTAGATATACTATATCTGAATACATGATGGATGGCTAAGGCTGGAATTGCTTTGATCAAAGGTCTGTTAGCCCAGAGTTTGATCTAAAACAACCACTACCATCACCATTCATTGATCAATTACTTCAGCAAGAGAAATGTTTGTGTGTTTTGTCTCAACTTGAGCATGTGCAGATAAATTTACAAATATTCCAAAATAGAAATTGAGGAAATTAGGTAAATAGATCAATAACTATTTATTTGATCAGCAAACAGTCTGATAAATATTTTTATTCCTTGTTTTTTTAAAGTTGCCCATCCTAAAATCTTAGAGTGAAAGCATGAAGTTTTCATTTGAAAGGCAGTATGACAGTTTATTCCTGAGTCAGCAGAAACAGGGTGTTGTTGTTGCTCGTCTGTGTGTTTGCAAAATTACTGGGAAACAGTTGAACAGATTTTCACCAAATTTGGCAGAAATGCTCATTGGATGAGTGGCTTGCACTCAATGAATTCTGGTTTGGTAAATCAAAATGTTTTTGTTTTTTTGTTTACGTATGCATAAACGATAAGCAGGGGAAATAACTCTTGATGTCATTTTGTTGAAATACGAATTCGTATGAGACTATTAAATTAAATTAAATTTTATTTTATCCTTGTATGCGCACAGGGCATGCATCGCCCCTCTAATGCCTTTTTTTTTCATTATACTACTTTAGTTCTGTTAACATTGTTTAACCCCTGGTTGTCTCTTATCCAGCAGACTTAAAACCAAAAGTATCCCAGATGTGCCCATCCTGTATCTTGTGTATCTAGCACATTATTCAGTGTATACTTGTTTTTTTTTAATGAAAATGGAGTGTTATTTGAAGAAGGTATCGTTGTGATTGCTACCAGGTTGAAACCCACGTAGAAGTTGCGTTGTTGGTTTGTTTCTTTAATGTTGGCTTCCAAAGCATTGAGCTAAACTGTATTGTTAGGATTGCATTTGTGTTCTTGTATCTTTGCTGCACCCATCAAAACTATCATCATCATCATTTGCTATGAGTAAAGCTATTAAAACAATTTTGTTGTATACTTTTGTATTTTGATTTTTTTAATTAGTGTTCAAATTAGAAGAACAAGAATTTTCTTTGTTGTAGATTCTTTTGGTTGACTGCAATTTTCATTTTTCTTGTTTATTATTGATAAAAAAATATCAAAAGTTTAAAAAGACTTTTTTCCTTTGACTTCTATTAAACATTTCTTTTTTTATAATTTAATTTCATTGTCATTTTCAATTTTTGTATTTTTAAGGAATTTTTCTTTTATCGAGTGAAAGAACTCAATCTCTAGCAGGATTTCTACTTTATGGTCTTAGCATTAAGTTAATGCATGCATACATACAAACGTGCATGCATACATACAAACGTGCATACGTGCACATGCACATATGCTGTCATATAAACACAAGAGTCAATGAACATAATCATGCACAAATACTTGCAAACAAATGCACTTGCTCTTCTACACATACATGCAAACATAGCATTCACAGGTATGCACATACATAAAGACACTTAACCATGTGTGCATGCAGATAAACAAAGTGCAGTATAACCACGTGCATGTGCACTCATACATGTATCCAAGCAAATGTACACATGTTGTGCAAATACATACTTTCATGGGCACACATGCATGAAAACACAAACACAAGAGAGCACACATACATAAAGATGTACGGTCACATAGAAGTATGTGAGCACACTATTATACATACTCAAACCCTCACATACTTCTAGATTTCTCTCTCTCTCTCTCTCTCTCTCTCTCTCTCATACACACGTATATCACTCCTCTCTTTATGACACACCATTTTCCTTAACAATTCAGAAATGGAATGCCTGAAGTGACTTTTTTAATTTCTATGTTAATTTTAAAATTGTTCAATGGAGGTGAAGATCAGACATGCTAAATCCACAACAATTGACTTAATTAGACCTTTGGACAGGATATGTTCATCTGACCTGTTTGTTGCTGTTACTCCACTCCGGATTACTCTCATCCAGTAGACCTATAATCAGTGGTATTCCAGCTATGATCATCTTGTTGTAAATGAATGTGCATTCATTTCCTATATTCTACATTAACATGTCTGACTATAGGGAAATATTAGCTTACTTGGGAACTTACCTTTTTGATAGGAAACCAGATTATTGCAGGTAACATCCCCTGATGACTTGGTGCCTATTGCCTGGTAGTTCAGTGAACTGAGACAATTTCAAATAAGGTTTTGCTCAGAAGCACATAAAAATTCTGCTTTGCATCAGACTTAAACTTGTGATTCCACAAGGAGGTAGTCAGACATTACCCACAGTAATATAGAGTAGCTGTGTGGTATGTAGCTTGCTTACCAACCACATGGTTCCAGGTTCAGTCCCACTGCATGGCACCTTAGGCAAGTGTCTTCTACTATAACCTCAGGCCTACCAAAGCCATGGGATTGGATTTGGTAGACAGAAACTGAAAGAAGCTTGTCGTGTATATATATATATATGTGTGTGTGTGTGTGTTTGTGTGTCCGTGTTTGTCCCCCCAATATCGCTTGATAAGTGATGCTGGTGCATTTATGTCTCCGTAACTTCGCAGTTCAGCAAAAGAGACCAATAAAATAAGTACTAGGCTTACAAAGAATAAGTCCTGGGGTCAATTTGCTCAACTAAAGGCAGTGCTCCAGCATGACCACAGTCAAATGACTAAAACAAGTAAAAGAGTATAGCTATATGAGAGAGAGAGAGAGAGAGAGAGAGAGAAGGGGAAATAGCAAGTATTCTGTGGTTTAATCAGTAGTAATGTTGTTGCTGAAAAATCAATCAACTTGTTTCTCTTTTCTGATTTAAATTGATTATTATGTCTAATATAATTTAAGTTAAAATTTTAGCATTTAATTTGTAACAATAATTATTATAATAATGATTTCTTACAGAGGTACAAAATCACAAATTGTATGGTTGAAGAAATGGGATATTTGCATTGTCTATATATTATGGCTAATGACTTTGCCATTATAATTTATACTAAGAGAATCACTGTCCTCTGCGTGCGTTTCTCATAGTTTATGTATTATATAATGATGACTTTTTCTCTCACCCTTATGTACATGTGCTCATGCGCACGCACACACACACGCACACACACACACAGAGTACTACATTGCCTAGTGTGTCCTTTCCTAATTTAAATGATAGGGTGAAATCTGAAAGGAATTTAGGTCAAGCAATCACATAGAAGCTTCCTTAAACATCAAGACTAACTTACATTGCTATCATTTGACAAAAGAAAATGTTTAGTGGTGAAATATGAAATATGAATTACATAGGGAATGTGATAGGTAACAAGATGAGGGGTTGGTGATGTTTCAGTTACATATTTTGATATACTTACATGAGCTTTCTTATAAGTGAAATGAATTAACTACTGTTAAGAATTGAAACCAAATTGCAGACTTGGCTTGCCATAAGCTTACTTGTTTATCATTTATCAGTTTCTATACTATGTTAATAATAGTAGTATTAATAGTAATAATAATAAATTCCTCTTTTGTTGTCAAATTATGTATTGTCGTTGATAAAGACTTGAAATTAACTTGTTTTCTTTTATTTCTTTTGCAGGTAAGTTGACCTGAGCTTTTCATATTTTGTGAGTAAAGTACCAATCAATTATTTTTTATAATTTACTTTCCGTTGGTTTTGATTTAATATAGGATCTTTTGATTAGTGAGAGACTGGATGGCATCAGCAAAAACATTGATGGTTTATATTCTTTTAGTGACATTAAGGCAGCGAGCTGGCAGAACCGTTAGCACGCCGTGCGAAATGCTTAGCGATCTTTCATCTGTCTTTATGTTCTGAGTTCATATTCTGCCGAAGTCGACTTTGCCTTTCATCCTTTCGGGGTTGATAAATTAAGTACCAGTTGCGTACTGGGGTCGATCTAATCGACTAGCCCCCTTCCTAAAAAATTCGAGCTTTGTGCCTAGAGTAGAAAAGAATTTCATTGGATTTTAGTATGTATTCTTTGTGCTCTTTTATCATGTGTATAACATGTATTGGAACACATGCACATGACACTGTTTTGTACAACACAGTTGAATAGATGGAAGCTGGTTAACATTATGTTGCAGTTCTGTTCCTTCTTGTTTGGTGGGCTGTAGATTTCAAGACAATATTACTAGATTTCAAGGCAATTACGAATTACATATCTAATAATGTTGTACTGTTTTTTTTATTCCCCCCCCCCCTGTAACCTCATTTATCACTGATTCTTTCATCACTGGTCTGAGAAAATATGGAATACTCAATTTTGAACCATGTTCACAGATTGATCCAGGTACTGAGCTCTGGGACAAACTTACAGCTCTATGCAGTGCTGAAAAGTTGACAAATTAGTACAATCACTTGGAGTGTTAAACTTCTATCGGGCTGAGTAAATTAATGTGCATCAAAAAGTTATCTAAAAATAAATGTGGTAAGAAAATATAAAAAAAAACATCTTACTTAAGGACTTATATTCATTATTCTAATAAGTTTGAGAGGAAAGTCCAAACATGTTTTGGTCTTATGCTGACCTCATCAACAAAGCATAGCCTCCATTGTACCACCAAAGTGGTTTATAAAATAAAAACTAAGTAAAATGTATTTACATTTACTAAAGATTTTACATTTTGTAGCATAGGAAAATGAAATGGTTTAAAAATAAAATAATTTATATATGTAGTGAATCTTCATGAAATGCAACGATTAAGTTAGAAAGTAAGAATATTTAATGCAATGGACATTACTAAGCTAATTAGAATGAGATAACTTGTTCTAAATGCACTTATGGTAAACGAAATGAACAACTCCCATTTTTATTGAACTTCTGCTGCTACTTAAAGTGGTGAATTTATACTCACATGAAGTGCTTGTGTGTAGTGAGCGTGACTTGGTACCGGATGATTAATAGCTATATCTTTTGAAGAAAGCTCTATGACAACAGAAATGTACTCTGGTCTTTGATTTTGTTTTCCTTGGTGGTGGTTTTCCCTCAATTACACCAAAGTGCTGAGATCTCTATTTACTATAGCCACCCACTTGTTGAGGAGCTGCAGTTTCCTTGTGTGGTCAGCCATAGCAAATGATGTTCCTATGGTTGTCTAGCACTGTGTGTGTGTGTGTGTGTATGTTAGAGAGAGAGAGAGATTTTGGATTTTGGGCAATAATAAAAGTACCCACTACATATAAAATTTATTTGATTATTCCAAGCTTAGAAGAAAAAAGTACACACACACACAAACACACATAAAATTGCAACATTTATGATAGAATTTGAACCACTGACCTCCTATACCATTTACCTGGTACTTATCAAAAACACACATACAGACATACACAGACACACACACCAGTTCATGCATGGGTGTTTGAAGAACAAACATTGATGTTGTTAATCTTCTGGAATAAACAAAAGAGGATCAGGGAACTTCTGAGGAGATTATGTTGCTCTGAAGTATTTGCTGACTCGCGTTTTTTTCTCAACTATTGCCACAACAAACTACTTTTGCAGCTGCTACTACTACTACTACTACTACTACTACTACTACTACTACTAATAATAATAATAATAATAATAATAATAATAATAATAATAATATTACTTCTTATATAAGCATTTTTTAATATCCTCTATTTCTTTCTCGTTTGCTTGCTTTCTTGCTTCTTTTTAAAATGAACTCCGCCTGTGAGCCAGATGTACATAACACACTATTAAAGGTATGTTCGTGTATGACAGTGTGTGTGTGTGTGTGCGTATGCATTTACTCATACACACACACACACACACAAGAAAAAAAAATGCAAACACGTTTACTAACCTTCAACTCTTCAAAGATGGCATCAATGGTATGAATATCAATCTCTACCCTTCACTCACAGCCAGTGATTCTGTCTCAGCCCCCCCCCCACTCACCCTTTCCAGATTCTGGGAAATACATACACATAGATAAAACACTCAAGTGCATATACTCACATCCACATTCATTCGCACGCGTTTTAATCAGACGTGTGTGTAGAAATACATTCAGCTTTTTCTTGCTGATATTTTTCATACCAAATGTTGTGTATACAAATTGATTCCCTTCGCCACCATACCTTCACCACCTCTTTAAAACCAAAGTCTCAACCCTTTTGAAGTATAAAACCACCCCTCCTGGTTCTATAATACAAACTTCCTTCTTTAAAGTTATTTAAATTATAACCTTCCATCTATATTTCATGTTAATTTATCTTCGAAACACCAGCTTAAAAATGACAGTTATTTACTAAATTATTCATTATTTTCAAAATTAATTGAAGTGAAAGCAGTATATTTCATCAGAAATAAAGTATACATTAACTTGTCATTACCTCTAGTGTAGTTATCTTCTGTAGCACTAAACAGTTCTCTCTATCCTTTCTCTGTTCATTCCTTGTTTATACGTGCATGTATGTATGATCCTGATCTCACTTCCATGGTTAGGCAATGCAGTGTAGCCTTGAGCAAGGCACTTCATTAAAAATGGAAATGTGTAATTGCAATAGTGGTGGTGGTCGTGCAAATTAACCCTGTGACAGTCTGACATCCTGTTCAGGGAAGAGCTCCATTTTCTGTCATTTAACCAAGTTACAATTTACAAATCAGAGTAAGCTCCAGCCTTGAAAGCCCCTCTGCTTCAATTTCAGGCCTTGTGCCTATAGTAGAAAGGATTATTCATATTTTCTTCCCCTTTTTTTAAAAAATTTTTTATCCATTCTTTGATACTGCCTCCAGGTTCTTTTAAACACTTGCTTAATTAAATAGTTTTTAATTGCCACAGGTTACCCCCCGCCCCCACACACACACTCTCTCAACATTTTTCCTGTCATCTTTTACTTAATTTTCTGTTTTTTCATTGTTTTCACTATTTGAAGTTTATAAAACATTTTCTTTTTATTTTCTGTACTCCTCTCCTTTCCCTATCTCTGATTTCTGTTCATAATTTCGTCTTTTTGTCTTATCTTTGATTTTTATTTTCTTTCTTATAATAATATTTTTAAATATCAATTTGCCCAGAGGGATGTGTGTATGAATGAGATTTATTTTGCACGACTTTTACTAGTTTCAATTATTGCAATGGAGGCCATGCTAGGGCATCATCTTCTATCGTGTTGTTGATTATATATATATATATTCCAGTGTTTGCTTTATTGACTAGTATATATTTCATTGGTCCCCTCCCCCTAGAAGAATGAGAGGAGAATTTGGATGAGATTTGAACTTGGATCATAAAAGAACATAAGATACCACATGCTATTTTTTCTATCTAATGCTCTACTGATTCTGCCATCCACCCATATGTATGTATGTGTTATTTTTTTTTTTACTTGTTTCAGTCATTGGACTGTGGCCATGCTGGAGCACTGCCTTAAAGGACTTCAGTTGAATAAATCAACTCTAGTACTTATGATTTTGTTTTGTTTTTATGAGAATGTAAACAAACCTGCAGCAGTTGTCAAGTGATTGCAGGATGATGCACACACACACACACACACACACACACAGATTTTCTATAGATGGATGCCCTTCATACCACCAACTCTTACTTGTTTCCAAGTAAGATATTTCCTCATGACCTGGCATATTTTTGCAGAATATTGGAAATAGACACCACTTGCATGATGGTGACACTCATTTACAAGTTAAGATATGGAGACAGTAACTCAAACATGTACAACAGGCTTCCTACAGTTTCTATGTTCTAGGTTTACTCATGGTTGGTCCAGGGCTGTAGTGGAAGACTCTTGTCTGAGGTGCCACATTGTGAACTGAACTCAGAACCATGTGGTTGGGAAACAAACCTCTTACCACACAGCCATGCCTGTATGTGTGTGTGTGTAATATATATATGTGTGTGTGTGTGTGTATGTATGTATGTATGTATTGGGCTTCCACACATTTCCCATTTACACTCACAAATCATTAGTTAGCCCAGGGCTATAAACAGAAGACACCTGCCCAAGGTGCTGCTCAGTAGGACTGAACTGGAAACTGCATAGTTACAAATCTTAATCACACAGCCATGCATGCACCTGTGTGTAAGGATTATTTGTAGTTCGTTGGTTCTAATTTACTTTGTTGATAAATTCAGTGTGATATTTAATAGGATTCTAACCTTAATTTCAAAGTAACGAGTAGCCCAAATTAAAAAGAAACACCCCACTCCCTCCCAAAAGCTAGTTGTTGCCCAATCAGGCAACCCTGGGCTGTTTAGTGTCATTGTATGACTGGCTGGATAGCTTGATGGCTTGTGGGTGCTGTTGGTTAACCGGTTGGTGCCAGATTTTCCTGATGCATTTTTCAATTGCTGTTCTTCAAAACATCAACTTTGTTTATTTTAATCCTTTTCCTATCAGACTTAAATATCAGAACCCACTTGTTTATTTAACAGATAGACAGAAACCTCTTTACTTCAAAGGAGGTAAAAAAAGAAGAAAACAAATCTTCCAGGTGACCCTGTACCTTATCTATTTCTCCTCCCATGAATGCAGGTGCAGGGAGTTGAGGGATGAAAGGAAATTTGTTGATGATAATAATAGCAGCAACAAAAACAAAAACAACAAAAATGATGGTGGTGGTGGTGAAATGAGAGAGGGGTGTATCTTAAAAGAATTCTAATCAAAGTTCAACACCCAAGGAAAATAACTTGCTTTTTCACTGTCTCTGTCTTTCCTCTCTCTGATTCTCTCTCTCTCTCTGACTCTCTCTCTCTCTCTCTCTCTCTCTCTCTCTCTTCCTCTCTCTCTCTCCATTTTCACTCCTTATCTCTTTGCTTCAATATTTGCCTCTCCCACCCAAATATATGCACTCTTCCTCTCTCTCTCTCTCTCTCTCTCTCTCTCTGCTGTCTCCTTCTCAACAAGATCCTGTTGTAAACATAGTTGTAGAGGTGTGGGAATAGGGGACTGAGATAGGGTGGAAATCAGTGAAACAGAGAGAAGCTGAAGACATGTTGCACATGCCAGTGGTGGTAACTGAGGGTTGTAGTGCTAGGATTTGCACTCCACTCTCTACTTACTCCCCACCAAATGACTAATTTAAAATAAGATATGTATACATAGATTGTTCAGATTTAAGGATACATCTGAGAACTGCAGGAGGCCAGGGTGGTATTTATGTCTGGCGAGTAAATGAAATAAGTATGGGGTCTCAACTGAAATACTGGGTGGTAAAGTCGAGGGTTATTATTGATGGAAGATGGGCAGAATTGTAAAGCATTGGATGAAATGCATTGCAGTATTTCTTCTGACATTTTACCACTAAGGTGAACATTGCCTTTCATCCTTCTGGAGTCAATAAGATAAAAGTACCAGTTGACTACTGGGGTTGATGGTATTGACTAAGTCTCTCCTCTCAAAACTGCTGGCCTAGTACCTAAATTAGAAACATTTTTATTTGTAGAGATTATAGTAATTGTAAATGTGGTAATGATGATGGTGGAGGAAATATGTGTGGCAAAAGGTTATAAACACATACTGTTCAGAACTTGCCTCCCCACAAAGTATGTGATGGGTATGAGGTAGGTGTGTGGTTGCTTTGATGTCCATATTCATCATCATCATCATCATCATCATCATCATCATCATTTAATGTCCACTTTTCCATGCTTGTATGGAACAGACAGTTTCTTGAGGCAGATTTTCTATTGCTAAACCCTCCATACCCTGAACTATTTTCTCTACACATTACTGAATGTATGTATGTACACACACACACACACACACACACACACACACACACGTTCACACGTTCATACATGCACTTTCCTCCCTCTCCCTCACACTTGCCTTTCCATTCACATTAACCCAAAAAATGTTGGTCTAATTCTCACCTGGCTGTCTCAACTAATATACATTTATATCTCTGCGTATGCTATTCATTTTTTCTTAAGTATGCATATATGAATGTTTATCTGTGTATGCTTGTGTTTGTGCATATACATATATACATCTTATATACAAGGTTGCATTGAGCACTTTTATATTTTCATACCACAAAATAAACAAGAACCATACACAAACACACGTATATTTTCACATGGATACATTACTTAATTTTAATAACATCTTTCTCTCCCTCTATCACAGTTTATTGCAATCAATTTTGTAGACTCTCTCTGTCTATGTCTGCATACACACACACACACACACACACACACACACACACACACACACACACACACTCAAATGGAACGTAAACAAGAGTGAGATGAAAATAGATAACACACCTGCTGGGAATTGAACCAAACACCTTTAAGTTCTCAACGAAGTGTGCAGTGTTATGTACATAATTGGTCCCTAAATATTTGTTGGATTTATCTGAATGGGTGTGAGTGAGAGAGAGAGTGAGAGAGAGAGAAAGAGAGAGAGAGAGAGAGAGAGTCTGTGGTGTCAGAATAATAATAATGGTGATGATAATATGTAAACACAACTTCAGTCTGCACTAAGATTACTATTTACTTTATTTCAGTTGTATAAATGTATTTGTGTTGATTAAGGTTGAAATGTTTGTGATAATTAGAGAATGTGGAATCCGTTTCCCAGAGATTTTCTATTTTCTGTATAGAATTGGTATTTTATATATATATGGCTCAGTGGTTAGAGTCTCGAGCTTATGACCGTGAGGTTGTGAGTTTGATTCCCGGACCGGGCTGCGTGTTGTATTCTTGAGCAAGACACTTTATTTAACATTGCTCCAGTTAACTCAGCTGTAGAAATGAGTTGCGACGTCACTGGTGCCAAGCTGTATCGGCCTTTGGATAACATCAGCGGTGTGGAGAGGGGAGGCTGGTATGCATGGATGGACTGCTTGTCTTCCACAAACAACCTTGCCCGGACTTGTGCCTCGGAGGGGAACTTTCTAGGTGCAGTCCCATGGTCATTCATGACCGAAGGGGGTCTCCTCATATATATAAAATACTAATTATATATATATATATATATATATATATATATATATATATATATATGTATATATATAATGTATATGTGTATGTATGTATCTTAAAAAGTTAAGAAATATTTATGCAACAAAGAATAAAAATCAATAGTATTTATGGTTGAATACAATTTTCAATTTACTGGCTAGAATGGGAGGCAAGACTGGTTATATTTTGGTCTTATTCTGACCCCATCAACATACTTAGAGAAGTAGCAATAGAAGAATCATTAAGTAAATGTAGGAAATTGTACAATTGTTGTACAGTTACTTAAGGGATTTTTATATCACATGCTAACAAATATATGTGCCAAATTGTCTAGGAGCTGCCATAAACTAATTGTTAACCTATCCCAGGGGTCAATTTATCTCATTCACTTATTACCCTGAAAATCAAATGGAGCTAAGCCATGACCTTTTCAGAAAGAGAGCGAGGGTGGGAATAGGAGAAGGAGATTTTTTTTTAAAGACATTTAAGAATGATGAATTTGCCAACAACAAATACATGGTCACCCTCAGCATCACCACCACCATCACCACTGGTTTTATCATCACCATTAGTAAAACTTCAACTGTGCTGGAGGCATCAGTTTTTTTTTTAATATTTTTCCTCCCCCTCATCACCTTCACTGCCATCAGCATCATCACTGCCTTCATCAACATTACTTCAATCATCATCATCACCGCTACCATCATCACTATTTCCACCACCACTCTCTTCACCAAGTTGGATTTAAATCAAACTCAAGATTGTGTTAATTATTAAAATTATGGTGTAAAGAAAGAACAAACTTTGTCTCTTGCTTGCTATCACAAAGTTGAAGAACATAGAACATAGTGCCAGATGTAACAGTTTTGTTCCTGCAGTTTGATGTTTAGCTCAAGTCAATGCTGATCAAACAGGCTAATGGTCATAGCTTCCCTGTTTTGTCCATCTCTCAGAATGGAAGGGCATCCAGCCGTAGAAACCATACCAAACCAGACTGGGGTGCCTTCCAGCTGGCCAGCCCTGGTCAAATCATCCACCCCATGCCATCATGGTCAACAGATGTTAAATGATGATGTTGATGATTTCCTAATTTAAGATGGCAGAACGTGATATGAGGAGTGTTTGGCTATTATTACTTGCTGGTTGAGTGACCATATAGGTAAATGTGGTCCACTTGATAGTAATGGTCATGTTAGTGGTGATTGTAGCAGTAGCAGTTGTTGGGGGTGTTAAAGATGGGATGGGGACTGTAGGAGTGATAGGGAGGAGAAGAGATGGGGACCCAAATGTTCCTTCAGGAAGTTGTAAAAACTCAAGCTAAAATAAATTACTGAGATGGCTGTCAGAAAGTTCAAAGGTGAGACATCTTTCTCTCCTCCCACCGTCATTCCTCTAACCTCTCATTTCACCAATTTGTTCTTTGTTGATTGTTACACTCAGCCTTGGCATAATTTTTTTTCTTACTAAGTTCTCTAACACACACCCTGCTCATATCTTTCTCTTTCTTACTTCTCTTTCTTTCTGATATACTTGCATTTCATGGTCCACCCACCCCTTTTTATTGTCTCTTCACTCTTTCTTTCACTATACCAATGTCTGTTTCTTTTGTATATCTTTGAATTTGCAATAGATACAGATGGAACTCTGTGTGTGTGTGTGTGTGTGTGTAGAAGGGGTTCTGTCATTAGTAGATAAAAGCATTGAAGTCTTGTGTTACAAATAAAGGTTGGTGAGTTCAATCCTAGCCCAAGGTTATATGTGTAGAAATCTGACATCTGAAGATCAGAAGAATACATTGAATGAAATGAAACAGAGTTAAGATGGAATCACAAAAGATGAGGTTAATAGTCTAATCAATGTGACAACTCTTACCCTCAAAAGATACCTTTCTACAAAAGAGGTCCTAATGATCAAGATTATTCCATTTTTTTTTTTTTTCATATTTTTCGTTTTTATATTTGTGAATGTTTTGGGTTTTGCTTTTCAGTGACACATACATAGTTAATATTTTTTTTCCATCATCATCATTGTCATCATCATCTTGTATCACTACTACTACTATTGCTACCACAATCACCTTGTATTACTTCCATCTTGGTATCTCAATATGAACTAACAAGAGAATCTCGTACATGGTTGCTTGGTCTGCTCAAAATAGAAGTCAAATTTCCCTGAAATCATACTGTACTGTCTTTAAAATTAGACCAAAAAGAAAAAAAAAAAGTGGAGGTAGAAAAGCAGTTCTAGATATATTAGAAAAGCTGAGATGGTTGCAGCTGGAATGCTTTCTATCATAGCTCTGCTTAATCAGCGTTGACTCCAGGCTAAACAACTACAATACTGCCACAATGTATCACTACCATCTTATTGCTAACACTGTCATCACCACACCACAATCACTGCCACCACCACTACACTACGGTGTCATTGTCATCTAATGAAGGAACTTCTATTCTGTCAAGCTTGATTTGCTAGAAATAGGCAGCCAAATAACTTCCCTCATCATCATCATCATTTAATGTCTGCTTTCTATGCTGGCATAGGTTGAACGGTTTGACAGAAGCTGGCTAGGCAAATGACTGGACCAGGCTTCAGTGTCTGTTTTGGTATGCCCTTCCTAACACCAACCACCTTACAAAGTGGACTGAGCGCTTTTTACATGGCACCTCATATTGTAAAACAAAAAGAGATATATTAAATAATAGTAATCATAAATACATATTTTTCAAGAAAATGAGACAGTCAAGGCTAGGATGTCTTCCATCATCTTTTTCTCCAGCTCAGTCAAGGCTGATGAGCTGGAGCTAAACAACAACAACACCAACGGCTTTCTGATAATTTTTAATATGTTATTGTATCATTTTTTAAGATGGTAAAGAACAGTTTGAGAGATTTGGCTGCTCCTTCATGGAGGTGTAACAGTGACATAACTCAAGTATGTGCTGCAGCCAGCCTTGAGTTCCCTCCACTTGAACCCCCACAGAAAATATGTCGTTGTGCAATGATTCCCTCTAAAAGTTCTGCCCCATGAAAGTATTGCTCAGAGCAGACTGCCCTCACCCTCCCTTCTTGCTGCACTACTGAGATCTTGAGACTGGAGTGGGAGACAGGAGGAGTGAAACTAAGGCATACTCAGATTTTCACACTGCCCTCCATATGATTAACACCACTGTATGTTTAAGTGCATAGCACGGGCCTCAACCAAGGTGGAGTTTGGTAAATTTGGAGAACTGTATATATAGATTACATCTAGTTATTTAACTGCAAATAAGCTAGCCAATGAGGAGACTTCTACATGGTTGTGCGACCTGCTAGAAGTAGCATCTCAAAGAAATCATAATCTACTCTTGTAGAGAGAGGAAGGATAATGTAGTGCTTGGTGCACTATATCTCCAAAACAAATGGGATTGTCATAGCTGGAGTTCTTTGATCATAAGTTTACTCTATGAAGTCTGACCTGGGGTTAAACAACAATCAGCTGACTACTTAAGTGCCATAGTCCTGTTTGATCAGAGCTGACTTCTAGAGAGAGACTACACCACTAATTTTACATAACATTACAATCATGATTTATCATCGTCATCATCATCGTCATCATCAACATCTTTGTTGTTGTTGTCATCATCATGATAATAATTCATAATGATCATCACTACCTGGATTTTTTAATCACCTGCCACAACTAGTAAAGCATATCACATCATCATCATCACTGTCATCATCTGCATTTCCTCAACTGTCTTTTTTACACATCACATGCAATCCCTCCACCATGATTTGTGTTTTGTCCTTTGTATTATTTTGGTGTTCTTTGAGCCCTCCTGGCTAATAAAGAAATTATCATTATTAATCATCATCATCATCGTCATCATCATAATCCAGCAATATTAAGAATCACTATCACTACAATCTCCATCGAAATTATCATGTGCATCTACTTCTTCCTCTTTAAAAACCACTCCAACTATGACTATCAATATTTATATTCATTATAACAGACTCCCACCCCATTATCATCATCATCATCATCATCACCACCACTTGAGCATTATCAACATTAGCAAAACTACTACCATTCCATATGCATTTTCTGAACACTCACTTCCATCGTTATCATTATCATCAGAACCTCCATCTTAAATCTTCACTGACGAGCATTCTAATTAGCAACACTACACTTAGAGCATTTGCTATGGCAAAATCATCATCATCAACATAATCATTAGCAATGATATTAGTACCAACACTGCTACCATAACCACCAAATTAGCAACACTGCCCCCCCCCCCACTGGTACAACATTAACTGTACTATAATCACCACTACCATTATCACTACCAGCATCATTGTGAACATAGCTCATTACATACACTGTCACTACATTGGGTACATAACCACCATCATCAGCACCACCACCACCTACTCTGTCACAGCCATCATTACCTCTACTGCAACTACCACTAAGACAATTACTACGTCCACCACTTCCGCCAGCACCACCACCAACAACAACAACCCCTTCATCATCATTAGTCTAAAATATCTACTCTCTCTTGAAAGCTTTGAACAACAAAAGAATGGTTGTTAAAATCTTTTGAATAGAATTTGTATTACTGGTTCATTATCTATTTACTAACTGCCTGCACCATATTCTGGACATTGGGGAGGGTTGCAGTCACTCATCCATTCACCCATTTCAATCCATACACCAATCCACAATCTGTACATCCATCCTGCAAATCACAGTCCATCTTTATACACCATCACTTCTATATTGTTCCCTAATCCATTCATCAAACCCCCATCATCCATCAATATACCAAGTATTTTAAATTCCTTCCTTTCTAACATGTGCTTTATTCATTCTGCTATATTACCAGATATCTCTACATCTATTCTTTCTATTCACAACACATCCCTCCATCAAATTTTCCTTCTATCCATCCATCCATCCACTTCTCTATCTCTTTCCATCTGTCAAATCATGCTCAAACATCATCATACCATCTCTCCATTATTCCATGTGACTATCCATCCATCCATCCATCCATATGTATAGGAGGGTGTTGAGAGAAAGTTATGGTGAGGAGATTTATTTTGGTTTGCTATTGGAATTTTGTTATTGTTTAGGATTCAGTCAGGATTGGACGGTGTAAAACATGACAAATTCAGGTCACAACACATATTCTAATGCTCTCACCTACTTCTCTCTCTTTTTTTTTCCATATATATATGTGTGTGTGTGTGTATCATCATTTAATGTCTGCTTCCATGCTGGCATTGACTTAATGGTTTAACAAGAACTGGCAAACCAGAAGACTGTACTAACCCCTACTGTCTGTTTTGGTATGGTTTCCAAGGCTGGGTGCCCTTCCTAACATCAACCACTTTACAGAAATTGTCTATATGTGTGTGTATACATATTTATTTACCTATGTATATGTGTGTGTGCATGAAGCTATGCATATTTATATACATATAAATATGTTGATAAATATACATCCATAAACATATATCTATATCTCTGTATATCTATATCTTAGCGGGTGTTGATGCATGTGCATATTTTGCGCTCACACATTCATATGAATTATTTACTTGTTATAATACATAATCACTTCAATATCTGCATAATTGTACTTACAGATGTGAACATATATTTGAAAATGAAATCAATACAAAATTTTCTAAATCATTTCCTTCAACAAGAAATAAAACGTGATGTAACAAGAAAATACAAAGCAAACACACACACACATGCACACAAGCACACATGCATATACATGCAGAGATCATACCAGTTCACACACACATAAACACATACACACAGGTAAAGTTTTGTTTTTTTATGAATATTTTATTTCAAAGTGTTATTTATTAGAATATAATAGATAAAAGGGCAAAATCATTATTGATGAATGCATGCTATGTATATATGCATTTTTCTCTGTTTCTGTATGTATACGTTTTATTTCTAAACGTATAATGCTTTACCAGGTATATGCATAAAAAACTTGTATGCAAAATGGATTTGAACACGCACACATCTTATGTATGTTTTATCCTTGCACATGTACACACACATTCACATCCATACTTGAACGATTGTGTGTAAGCTTGAATTTATTTAATCTGTGTTTGTGTGTGTACATGTGTTAAAATTTAAATGGACATCTATATATGTACATATGCTTAAATATATGTGTGCATGTATAGCTATTCAACACACATTTTCACACATACATAATGTATGCAATCTTACATATGAATATGCAAGTATTCACACATGCGTATGAGAGTTTGCAAAAGTTTTTTGACTTTTTCACTCTCTTCTTTTCTTCACTCGCTAATTCTCTCTCTTTTTATTTTTTCTCTTCTTTGTGTTGTATTTGTGTGCATGTGTGCACATGCTTGCACACAGACACACTCACACACATTGACATATGCAAGAATTCTTTGAAATACTCAAACTGAATCAATGTAAAAATTACTTAATATTTTCTGTCTAAAACAAGACTAACAAATTTGTGCCACCGTGTAGCTATGTATGTTGTTTCTGGAGGTATGAAATGTTTTGGCACAGCTGTTTTGGCCCTGAGCATTTGACATTACCGGTTCAATGCTGTCTTATTTGACATCAGATGTTCTAATATTTCTCTCATTCTCTCTCTCTCTCACTCTCTCTCTATGCATATGAGCATACTTCATTTTTTGTGTATAGGGAGAGGGTTAGTGTTTGTGTCAATTGTGTTCAATTAATAAATTATAATCTCTGTCTTTCTCTTCATCCCTCTTTCCATCTATATGAGTTTATTTGTGTGTGTGTGTGTGTGTGTGTGTGTGTGTGTGTGTGTGTGTTTGCCTCTTGTGCCCAAAAGTATTGTTGTCAAAACAGGTTCAATGTCCAGTTACCTGTGGCAAATTGCGTGTATCCAAACAGCTGTCTCTGATAACCTTATTCCGTGTTTCTGGCAATAGTTGAATTATAACTGGCCAATCTGTTTCAGCATTGTTCCCTATTTCTGGTAAGATCAGCAGCTTACCAGAAATGATTGAGTCCTTGCTAATCAATTGAAAGACATTGTTTGGGTGGAGTCTAGGATATTTGTGTGCATGTAGCAGCAGCAGATACAACCACTTCATTCAATGCCAACTACCTTTGAAAATATCAGGTACATAATGCCTCAATATCAACATATTTTGATTTATTTGCATCTGTATTATTCATTCTTTATAGACGTTTACTGGTGCCATCTCAAAGCATCAACCACTTCAAACATACACATTTACAGCTTAAGTGTGAAAAGTGGACTCTTGTATCAGAAAGTACCTGTTGCTACAAAGAGGAGAGACTTCTGAGAAGAGTACAGTCCTCAAAAAATGAAGGCAAACAACTGTATTCATTTGTGTGCAATTACTGGGAAGCCAAATCTACAATGTTGGTTTTAGTTCTCGGTTGAAATTATTTTAGTTGTTATTTAGTTCAAATATGTCCTAATTGGATATATGATCAATCATTCCAATCAATACAATATCATTTTTTCCCAGTTATTGTTTCTCTTAAACTGCATTTAGCAATATTTCAATGTTTTGGGGGGTTTTTTTTCTTTGCCCATGGGGATCCTACTTCGACTCCAGGTTTACTGCTGATGTCAATGGAAATTGCAACTTTTCTCCATGACTAAGCTTTGATAGTAGATATCTTATTTCTCTTTGGGCTAATTAACCTATTTTGGCTAGTTAGTTAATCACTCTAAACTTCATCTATTTATTTTTATCAAGTGTTCTCACTAATTTGTTTTCTGTGATAGAATAATGTTTACTACCATTGCCCATTGCAAAGTATTTATTCATTTACATGTAGATGTGTGTGTATGTGTGTGTGAGAGAGAATATAAACATACATCTTCAACATGTATGCAGCACATACGTATAAAAATCTGGAATGATAATATTGGCTTCTTTTTGAAGAGGAACAAAGCTTTGGATGTATAGAGATGAGGGAGTTATTGTATTGCAATTCCATCTATTTCCCAGCAACATTAGCAGTAAACTTTGAGCTGAAGAGGGAGCTTCTAACAGGTCTCTTGACCTGCATTCTTGTCTGATGATTACTCAAAGGTTTCCCTAAGGATGTGGAATGCTGTAAATGGAACTATAACTCACACACACACACACACACACACACACATATGAGAGAGATATTGAAGGAAAAATAGTTTCAATAAATGAAGAAATTCCCTTATATGGTATTTAATACACTTTATTAATGTGTGTGCATTTTGAGTATTGACTGCAGACGATACTGGATGTTGGATGGATCTCTCTGACTTGCTTGTTGGATAGTCATTCCTTGTTCCTATATATATATATATATATATATATATATATATATATAACCAAATCGTTTCTATTGAACAGAAAACCCAGGATCTATCTCTGTGTATTAGTGAAAATGTGAAGAAAGTGGAAAGAGATATATCAACAGGTCATGACCTCTTGGCAGTGACTTCTTTCTGAAGATTCTAAGTATAGTTGGGTGAATGGGTCACATAGAAGAAATGAAGAATGATATGGTAATAACAGCACACTGGTATTTGTGTGTGTGTGTGTGTGTGTGTGTGTGTGTGTGCATATGAGTGAGTGTGTACAAGCATATGTATGTGCAAGCATGCTTATGTGCGTATGTACATACAAAATGTCATACACTTACAGAGACACATACATACATAGTTATGTATGTGTGCCTTTGTCAGTGCATATTTGTAAATGCATATATTCATATCTTTATGTATATACAGTTGGATGCAAAAGTAGATATACAGTAAATATCACATCAGTGTTATAATAATTCATTAAAATTATTAGCACATTAGCCTTGTTTTTGATATTTTCAGTGTCGTTAATCATAATACAGTTATCATAACTATAATAATATTTTTATTGTAACTTTTAATTGTTTTGATAAAAATAACCGAGTATTATATGTTTTCTTTTTTTTTTTTTTATCATAACTGTATACTTACTTTTGCACCACTCTGTATATGTTTATTATATGTATCGTCTTCAACATCAAGAACTGTATGTGCCATATTGATATTCACACACACACACACACACACACACACACACACACACACACACACACACACAGAGGTATGTATGGTTATGCCTGTGTGCTTGTGTGAGTGCATATTTTTGTTGTGAATGTGTTTATGTGTATCATTATCAAACATCAACAGTGTGTGTGTGTGTGTGTGTGTGTGCATATGCATATTGTGTGTGTGTGTGTGTGCATATGCATATTGTGTGTACAAAAACATAAAACCAGATTGCTTTATTGTTTAGATTCTTTTGTGAGACTGGAATGTGACCCTCCTCAAAGAAACAAAGAGAATTCCTGAAAATAAGGAAATAAATAGAAATGAATAGGTTTCATTTTTTATGAGCCCTCCTATCTTTTTTTGAATAGCCTATTGGCTTGAAACACAATCATCCCTTTTCTTTTTCAAAAGCCCTTCTTCATATCATTCTATAACCACCATTGTGAAATCATCTGTACCACCATCATCTCAAGTATCATCATTATTTATTGGCATTGCCATCATCACCATCATCACCATCATCACCATCATCAGTATCATGTCATCAGTGTCATCACCGCCACCACCACCACCACCACCACCACATCATTGAGAGCACTACCATCATCAGAAACCATCATCATCACTGCCATTGTCATCATTACCATCTTGGTTGTCAGCATTGACATCATCATCATCATCGATATCTCCATTGTCGCAATCTTCTTCTTCGTCACCACTCTCACTGCCATGAATAATCACGAATGTCATAACCTTATAATCATTACCATTACCAATACCATTGACATTATTAATAATATAGATCTCTATATTGGCATATAGTCACTAATTTCTAAGAGACATGTATGTATTGTCAATTGGATTGATTATAATGTATGATCGATATTTATTGTATTGATCCTCAAACTCTTTAAGAATAAAAGGTGAAGCTCAATCTGACCAAATTTGAACTCAGAATGCCAATCTTAGAAGATTTTTCAATATTTAGTTCCATCCTTCTATGTTCTAACATTTTTGACTCCACCACCCATAATATTTGGGATTGATGTAATTTACTAGCCCCTGTCCCCAAAATTTCAGGCATTGTACCTATTGTGGAAAGGCTTATTATTATTTTTATTAAATGTTACTGCAACAGGTAAAAGGTTTAGCACTATTTCGTCCATTTTGAGTTCAAATTCTGCCAAGGTCAGCTTTGCCTTTCATCTTTTGGAGTTGATAAAATAAGTACCAGTTGAACAACTGGGGTTGATGTAATCAACTTACCCTAACCCCGAATTGCTGGCCTAGTGCCAAAATTTGAAATCATTATTAGAGAGAAGGAATTGGAGAGGGCATTTGTTCCTGGGGGTTACAGGGAAATCTCGGACAGTGGGGGTTCCTTGATTATCCCTAGAGGCCTTCCCGTATCAGGAGGGCCACATTTCTATCATCCTCCCCGCCACATTTTTTTTTAAAACCCTTGTATACTATGCAAATGTCCCTTTTTATTCAGTGTATACCGTATATACTTACTTTCTTTCATTTTTTTTTTAATCATTTCCTTGTATGAAAATCCCCACACTTTATGCCTGTCTCTGTATTGTTCCCCACATCCTTCGCCCTTGTGGTAAATAAATGAAATTATTATTATTATTATTACTAAGGTGGCAAGCTGGTAGAATCGTTAGCATGCTGTGCAAAATGCTTAGTGATATTTCATCTGTCTCTATGTTCTGAGTTCAAATTCCGTTGAGGTTAACTTTGCCATTCATCCTTTTGGGGTCGATGAATTAAGTACCAGTGAAACAGTGAGGGGGGGGGGATCGATGTAATTGACTAATCCCCTCCCCCAAAATTTCAGGCCTTGTGTGTATAATAAAAAGGGTTGTTGTTGTTGTTGCATCTCATGACTACCATAAGCAACTTTGTGTAGTAATAAATATGACATCTTTGTGAGTGTCAGATAAGAAACATGGTTGTATTATATGACACACTATTTGCTGGCTGCTGTATGACCAGTTTATCACGGTTGCTATGGAAACCTAATGAATGATGTACAATGAATTTTGCCAACTCAAACGGAACCTACGACAGTTTGCAATCGACTTGATTGCACTGGTTGCTGTGACAATAGCATTTTGAAATCAATAATGATAAAAGTAATGGTGAGTGAAAGGGAGTATGTGACAAGAAGAATGCTAGGGAGTTTTCTATGTGTGTCTGTGTGTCTATCTACAGATGTGTGTGAAAATGTATGATTAAGCATGTATACATATGTATAAGTGCAGGTATGTGAATGTATATGTGTGTGTGTGTATGTATATATATATATATATATATATATATATATATATATATATATATATATATATATATATATTCACATGCATATGTAATATCCATATTTTGCTGTGTATCTGTCTATGCATACATTTACATGTATATGTAAATGTATGCACATGTATGTGCATATGTATAGATGTATGTAATTTCAGTTAAGCCTTGTTGCTTTTTGGTAAGGAATTCTCCTTGCCAATATATTGACCAGAATATAATATCAGTGTACACGCAGTGAACTATACCAAAATCTATAGATCAATTTCATCTTTCTATGGTTTCATTCCATCATCTGTATCTATTCTCCTTCTCTCTCTCCTTTCATTCCTTTGTTCTTATCTCTCTCTCTCTCTCACTATACACACACACACATACACACCATCATCTTTTTAACATCAATTTTTCTATACTTGCATGAGTTATACAGAATTTGTCAAGACAGATTTTCTATGGCTAGATGCCCTGCCTGTTGGCAACACACATCTGTTTGTAAGGAAGGTAATATTTTTCCATAGCTAGACCTGTTTCTCTAAGAAAACCATAAATGAACAACTTGTTTGTATGACAATGATGCTTATTTACAACCATCATATGATGTCTAGACACACACACACACACACACACACACACACACACACACACACGCTTGACAAGCTTCTTTCAGTTTATGTCTACCAAATCCTCTCACAAGGTATGATAAACCTATTTCCTCTGCCTCTTTCTATTATTCATTCTCTAACAAGACTGTTCTGGAAGACCCATTCAGATGAGTATTTCATATTTTTAGTGTGCACGACATTTTACTGTGAATATAAAAATTCAGGTCCTGTGAATAAAGATGAATTCTGAAGTTTTGTGCTGAGCCTTTCTTATAAATTTATATTCCCTGTTTTTAATCCTAGTTACCTGGATGCTGAATTTCCTCTTTTATTAAAAATTTTTCTGTTTAAATTTGAATGATATATTTTAAAACTTCTTTTTTAAGTAAAATGTAGTTGTTGTTGCAATCATACTCCTAAAATCAGGAGACTGATTATCTGTGAAGTGCAAGATGGAGATGTGTTCAAAGAACATTCAGACAAATTTTTATCCAAGATACCAGATGAACCTTCATCATGGCAAGAAAGGGGATCTCTGTCCAACTCACTACTTCACAGGACTGGTTCTGGAGCCCGAACCAGAAAATGAGTCTAAAATAAACCACCATTGACACTAATAGTGGTGCCTCTGCATGGCCACAGCCTCTGGCCAAATCCAACGAAGGAATATACAATTAAAAGAAAATGCTCTGAACCCAGTACTAAGCAGTAATCACCAAAGATTTCATTAAAAAGAAAAAAGGAGAAAAAACTACTTTAAATGCGCATGATTCGATTTAAATCAGAATTTCAGATTGTCATCAAATTGAGTTAGCTTCATTAGGTTTGCTTCAGAATTACAAAAAGAAAACATGGCTATCATTCAATGAACATGCTTGAACTGTTGGACATTATGTGCACCCTTAAGCTGAATTAAGTACATTGGTATGAGATATTTGCTTGAAATCTTTGGTGAGTAATGCTTCTCATTGGTTTTGTATATATATATATATATATATATATATATATATATATATATTTTCTTTATCGTTCTGCAAAATATAAGTATTTCTGCTGGCCTAAATGACTGTGCAATTTTTGTTGTATAACAGTCGCCATCTGTGGTTTTCAGCTTCAGAGGCAGAAAGAAATGAGGTTTGATAAGAAATTGAAGATGGGGAGAAATTTCCCTCAAGGGGAGAGAATCACTGAGAGAGAGAGATTTTATTTTTTCATATACTTATTTTATCATGTGAGTAGATATTTCCAAGCAAGATGATATTTTTCCATAGCTTGGCATATTTTTCACAGATGGGAAATGGACAGACTCGCGTGATGATGCTGATTTACAGCTATCACATGATGTCTAGACAAGGACACACACACACACACACACACACACACACACACACACACACACACACACAATGGATTTCTTTCAGGTTTTGACTATCAAATCCATTCACAAGATCTTGGTCAGCCCAGTGCTATGATAGAAGACACTTGCCCAAGGTGCCATGCAGTGGGACTGAATCCAAGACTACATGGTTGGGAAACAGCCTTCTTAACCACACGACCACACCTGCACCTATGGCCTGGAAAAGAAGAAAAAACTCCCGATCCCTTGAAATCACACTACAGGCAGAACACATTCTTTAATGTACTCCTAGGTATATTATGTCCCTAAAAAGGTGTGACGGTTATTACTGAACATTTCACTCGTAAGTCTGCTCATTCATAGATCTGATGTGTGACTTGGTAAAATCAGTAACATCACCACCGCTAATGTATATAGCTTTTTTTTTTTTTTTTTATAAGTTAAGGACTTTTTGGGAAAAAATTCAATATTTATCAATTATTGATATGTAACATGTATAAATTGAATGTGGTGTGTGTGTTGTAAACTTCTTTTATACATTTCAATGCATGTTTATATGAATGTAGAAATGCATGATTGTGTGTGTGTGTGTGTGTGTGTGTGTAAAAAAAACAGAAAGTGAAATCAAATAGATAATTCTGTATTAGTGCAGATATCGGAAACTGATATGTGCGTGTTTGTGTGTACAATCACACATGCATATATGTGGGTGTGTGCGTATAACTGCAAATATATTTAGACAGTCACAAACAAAGGCACATTTACTAAATGTATGCATATACATTTACAGAGAAGTACCTATACACACAAACACATGCACACACAGTATACAGCCATATTTGCAGATGTACACTCAAACATATTCACACATACACACAGATTTGCTATGCCACATAATTACACAAAAGTATACATACTCATATTCATGTATAGAAATATGTACACACATGTATACATTTGTGCACTCACTCATTCACATACACGCACATATAGATTAAATTATGTCCCCACATTTGCATATGTCTAAAATGTATATACTCTCTTTCTAAAGCACACAGATATTGTGTGTTCAAGATACGTCTGGTCTTAGAATGTTAGGCAAATTAAATTAAATTCAGAGTAAGATTAATATCTTGAATAAAATCACTGTTGAATATTTGCAAATTATTTTATTTTCCATAATGAAATTACATTGAAGTTGATGCAGAAAAATGTAGTTTCAGATTGAAACACAGATAACTAAAGGCTGGCAGTAGCACTGAGCTTGAAGTACACGAGTGATTCTACCTGTTATTTTTTAACACATCTTTTCCCATTCATCAACTGTGGTTAAGCAGGATTATGATCTAAGACATTCCAGTTGTGACCATCTTGTCTTTTTTAAATCATATCTAGAAGACCACAAATTTTAATACATCCCCCTTTTTTTTTTAATATGGTAGTGTGCAATTGAAGCAGATTTATTTGTTATTTTTTGCAGTTGAGTGACTGCATAGAGGCTCTATTGATGTCTTGCAATGGCTCTAGCAGAAAATAGAAATGAAAGATAACCCATCAAATTGTCGTCAATGCTTGGTGTGTCTACAGGAATCATTGAGTTTCTACATTCTTGCTTGACCTCCTTGAAATAGCCCACAAATTTTCACAATATATCTTACTGCCTTAAATGGAAGAACACTTTGAGTAAGTTAGATACACTATGTCTCTCCCCTCCATAAGAAAAGACAAGATAACTACTATTGGAATACAGTTGCTCATACAACCACTTGATGAGCCTAACTTGGGATTAAATAACTTCAACTGCAGCAACGTACAACACCTTGGAATGAGCTTGTACATGGTTGTTTGACCCATGAGAAATAATAGCCAAGTTTGTCTTATCACACATTATATCTTTAAAAAGGAAAAGATAGATCAAGCTTTATACACCTTCTCCATATCTTCAATAGAAATACAGAAAAGAAGATCACTAAGGAAAAGTGATGAGTAAGTGAAGAAGAGAAATCTGAATTAAAAAGATGTATAGTTCAGATGAGCTGGGTATCTACACACTCATCTAAATGTATCATCTGATGTTTGTAAAATGAACAATACTGGAAAATACCCCAAAGTGAAGATGCTGTTTGAAGGTATATAAAGCATTATCAAAGTTGAAATCTAAGAAAGGTTCCGTATTTTTCAAGCTTTAGGAAAACCTTCAGCTATTCTGATGTCACTTTATGTCAGTTTGGAAGATGGATCTTGCAGAATGGTTTTTATCGTAGTTATTTGAGATTATATGTACAAGATGACTCAAAAAAAAAATGGATCATGCAGTGGAAAGAGACTCTTGGAATGCGGATTGAACACTTGAGAGACAAACACCGTGTTGTGTATTGTGAAGTAGTGTATGCATGAATGGCTTTGAATATGTGTTGACAACTGTAAATGAATTCTATCTTGTTTGGAAAAGAATGACAGTGAAAAGAAGACAATGTAACTATAGAACCTTTGCTTCAATGAATTTTGTCTAAAGCAGGCAAGCATACTTGGATATGTGGTTGTAAAATCAGTGACAATGATATATGACCATCTTCACTTAACATCCATAAAGCACCCGTGCCGGTGACATGTAAATGACACCCGTGCCAGTGACACTCAAAAGGCACCCATGACACTCTTAGAGTGGTTGGCATTAGGAAGGGCATCCAACTGTAGAAACCATGCCAAATCAGGCTGAAACCTGGTACAGCTCTCTGGCTTACCGATTCCAGTCAAATCGTCTAATCTATGCCAGCATAGAAAGCAGATGCTAAATGATGATGAAGATGATGAACCCAGGTGAGCTAATATAGAGAGAACAATGCAAATAAGCAAATAAATATGCTTGGGTTTGATATATAAAATATATATACATATACACATGTAAATACAGAAAGGGATATATATAAAGATGCCAATCTCTCCACCCTAAAGAAAGAGGTTGGATTTACGATACTGTTTATATGCATCCACTACTGGTTGCATATACCTGACTTTTTGCATGTTCCATCTGCCAACATTACAACTATTACATAATTCTGTACTCCCAAAAACAGTTGTCGAACCTGAAATATCATGCCCTCTCCTTTTAGTTTTCTGCATCTTTGCACTCTATGTAAATCTGCTCTGTAAAATATATCAATGTCTTTATGTTTACACATGAATGTTCATCTCATGAATATTTTCAGTTTTTGTTTACACACACACACACACACATATCCCTATATATATTTGCATGTATATATGTATGTATATTTTATGTATCAAGCCTGAGTATGTTTATTTGTTTATTTGCATATATATATATATATATATATATATATATATGTATATGCATGTATATGCACATACACATACCTATAAATATATACATACATTTACCTATATGTAACTATATGTATGCTCTTTCATTCTACCTCTCGTCATTCCAAATTTTTGTAGTCATTCATTCATACATTTATTTTGCATTCACTTTCTTCATGCTTTATTGCATTGTTAAAGAATTCGTAACATATATGAATTATTATTATTATTGCTTTCTCTATAGTTGTTCTTGTTGCCATTGTTCTTTTCTCTTTACTAGAATTTTTGCTTTTGATATTTCCTATCACATTAGGACATTTTTTCTGTATCTAATCTCCTGAGAAATCTCTAAAAAATCTCTTACTCTCTCTTACTTTTCTCCCCCTCCCCTCTTTGTCTCCCTTTTTGTTTCCTTCTTCTCTCTCTGTCTGCCTCCTTTTCTCCTCCCCTTCTCTCTCACGCAGAAACTTTTTGCCTCTATTCATCAGGTCCTCCTCCTCCTCCTTTTCCCTTTCCTTTATCCCTACCTTAGAGTTTCCCTTTATTCGTCTCTGTCAGTATATCTCTCTGTCTGGATAGCTTATCTCTCTATAAATCATATATATATTGCAATCTATTTAGCTCTATGTCTGTCTGCTTACCTCATTTTATGATACCTGTTCTAGATATCTACTTGTCTATATATCTTTGTCTCTCCACATCAGTATCTAGTCGTCTTTGTCTATCCATCAATATCTATCCAATTTTCTCTGTCCATTTGTGTCTATCCATCCCTATAGGTACGTTTTTGTACATTTATCTGTCTATTCATCCATCTATGTTCTTTCTATCTAAATGTGTCTGTTTATCCTGTTCTTGGCTCTGTGTGTGTGTGTGTGTGTGTTTTAATATGTAATATATGTCTTTGTATGTATCTTTATCCATCTTTGTTTTTATGTGTCTCTGTGCTTGTCCATGTGTTTCTGTCTATCTTACGTGTGTATCTTCATTTGTCTATTCTTAATTGTCTATATCCTTTGTGTATCTGCCTTTCTTTGTCTAGCCATCTTTATCTATATGTCTCTCTCCACCCAAGTATGTCTATTTCTCCATGCATGTTTGTTCATACATATCTAGCCACGTGTGTGTATCTACCCACATGTGTCTATCTTCATGCATCCATCTGTCTATGTCTATCCGTCCATTTTTTGTCTATTCATGTGTATCCATCTAGGTCTATCTGTAATTATCTGTGCCTGTGTATCTACGCATATGTTTATCTTTTATCTACCTGTCTGGGTCTGTACCTGTTTAACAATCTCTTTGTGCATCTTGCTAACTACCTCTCTATCACTGTACACATCTCTTTTCACTCTATCCTCCCTCCCTCTCTCTCCACACATTTCCAATACTCAACAAGAAGAGTTTCTGATCTCGTTCGACAATGCAATTATTGATTACAACATTGCATGGCATTGTGCTTTTAGCTCACTGAATTAATTTTCATGCATTCTCATCATCATTTTACCGTTATTGTTATTGTTATTATTATTGTTGTTGTTTTCTACCATATATATTCTAACAAGTTCAATTTATAGTGTTTGCCAACTGTGACAAACACAGAATGGTAATAAATTAAAATATTGATGTTCTTGTGTGAGTGTTTATGTGTGTGAGTGTGTTTATGTATGTGTGAGTGTGTTTTTGTGTGCGAATGTGTTTGTGTGTGTGTGTGTGTTTGTGTGCGAGTGTGTTTCTGTATGTTTGATGTATTGGCTTTCCATTTCACTTCTTGTCTGATGATCATTGACGTGTGTGTGTGTGTGTGTGTGTGTGTGTGTGTGTGTGTGTGTGTGTGTACAGGAATTGTTTCACAGTTGATGGCTATGTCTTCAATGGATGTGTTCAAGCATGAAAGCATGTATACACACACACATCTCTATGTCCTTGTAATCCCATTCATAGGCATAAGGAAAACTTTCAGCAATGCTGTATTTTGGTTGTTTTCCATCATTGTTAACAGATAAACACACCGTGTGTGAAAGAGAACAAGAAAAAGAGAGTGAGAGAGAGCAAAGGTTGGTGTTGTATTATAGCTTCAATGTATGTCAATGTCACCAGTCGTGAATGGAAGAAGCAGGCCTTGAATTTCTACTGGTGAACACTTTCATTCATAGATGTGTAACACATGATTGACCAATGAAATTGAAGCAAGAGTGTAATATGAGGCAGGACATGTTATAATAGAGTAACAATAATAACAGGAGATTTAGTAATTGTATATTATTGATAGCATCAGTAGTTGTGGTGGTGGTAGTACTTCTGGTGCTTAGTATTGTATAGCACAAGTCAGCTCTGTTTTATTGATTTATTTTGACCAGACACAAGACTGCTTTTTCCAGAGAAGTGTCACAGAAATATGAATTGACCCAATACACTGTTGCTATTGTTATTATTTAGTATCAGGTCAGCCTTAATCTACTAAGCCTATTATCAAACCAGTTCCATTCATGACCATCCCTCCTTTTTTATATATAGATATAGAACTACAATATCTTCTTTTTTATATAGATATAGAACTACAATATCTAATGTCTCCTATTTCTAAGGGTGTGATTTTAGGAAGATCTGACTGCTATTTTTTAACAAGTAATTATGTAGAGGCTTTCCTCTTGACTCATTGGTATTTATTACCTCCACCCTTGCTGAGGCAGAGGTATTGTTTAGTCCTGTTTGTTTGTTTGTTTGTCTGTGGACAAGATATCTCAAGAACCGCTGGATGGATTTGGATGAAACTTTCAGGGATGTTTGGCCTCTTGACTGGCATGAACTGATTAGATTTTGGGATCGATCCAGTACTGAACAAGGATTCTGGATTATTTTTCTGGTTTTTTACTTAATTTTTGAAAGCAGTTAGGTTCATTTTTGTATATTCTTAGTAATATAAAGCTTTCCTTTCATAAGTCCCAAGTTACTCTGCTGGTTACAAAATTTGGGCTTGTGTATCATATATGATGTATAGATTTCAAGAAAATGTGTCCTGTGTATCGTGATACAAAGGACAGACAAAGGGTTTAATCTGGAAAACAGATTAAAGCTACTACTTAATTGACACTTCAGTGGTTGAATGGCAAATACCCTATAAGCTGAAAAATAGAGGAACAAAATTTAATATTTTAAGGTGATTTGACCTGGGATTTTACAATTTCTCTCAGATCACTATTTTTTCTTTGGACAAAAATCTAATTGCTGTTTAGCCCATGGTCAACCCTGATGAAGTAGACATGATCAAAAGGATCCCATCCATAACTACCTTGTCATTTGTGTACCTACATCCTTTAATATCTTTCACTTAAGACTAAGTTCCTTATCAGCCTTGACCAATATAACCATGATCAAAGGGATTATATCTCTAATCATCCCATTTTTTTCAAAACCTGTATCTAGGACTACATTATCTATTGTGTGTCCTTCCTTTTTTAAGACTATAGGACGTGATTTAATGAAGATGCTACCAATATTTGTAGCTGGTCAGATGAACATATAGGGCCTCCTTTGTTCTTAAAATTCTAATTATTTTAGATCAGTGCTGTTGTTGAATAAATCAACCCCAGTGCATCGATGATCCATATTTTATCACTACCACCACCACCACCTTCCTTTTGCAAGAAATGAAAATTGGTCCTCCAATCTCAATGAGGAGAAAGGCAAACTCTGTATTGACAGCATTGATCTCAGAACTTAGGATTAGATACAAGGTATTTAGTGTGGTGTTCAAGAATGTCTGCCAATTAGCTGTTTTAAATTTGCTTTACTATTAAAACCAACATTAATAACTAATGAGCAGTCTCATTAAATCTGGATGAACACGTGTGTGTATGTATGTATATATATATACACACGTACACACATTGCATTATGCTTGTGTATAAATCACACCCTTAATTTGGTGTTAAATTTTGGTACAAAATCTTTTCACTTCATAGTTTTAGTTTGCCCTATAAATTGCGTTCCAGATTATCAGTATAAAATAGTGACTTGTACATGTGTAAATACAGTATAAATATATAATATATATATATATATATATATATATATATATATATATATACACGCACATGCATACATACATATACATACATGCATACATGCACTTGTGTGCATAGTGTTATTGTTTAGTTTCATATAGTCTCTATTCAAGCAGATCTATGATTAAAGGCCTTTTTTTTCATGTTTTTCCAGTATCTGGATGAACTAAAGCAAATGTAAATTGTTTTGTTGGGACACACAATGAAATGTTTGAATGAGATTTGAACCCACGACTTTATGAGCAGTTAGTACAATAATTTATTGCCTGCCCATCTCACCCCTGCACACACATGCAGATATCTCTCTCTCTCTCTCTCTCTCTCTCTCTATATATATATATATATATATATATATATATATATATATATATATATATATATATATATATATATATATATAAAACTTCCAATTAACATATCAACCAGTGAGAAGGCAGGAAATTCTTTAGTCATGATCAGACAAAGATTCTCGGTAAATTCTATTATTATTTCCAAAATTGTCTTCTGCAATTTCCTCTTTTTCTCTGTATACTGAAAAATTGTGAAAATAAAACAAAACTAAGCAAGGTAAAAGAAGAAAAAAAATCGAAAATAATCCACTGTACTTATGTTGATAACATTACTTTTAATGGCATGTACTGTCAGCTCCATCTTCCTAAAAGGTGGTAATTTACAAAACAGAAAAGATCAAGTGAACAATCCAGAATGTCATTTATATATATATATATATATATATATATATATATATATATATATATATATATATAATATAATGTTTGTGTGTATAGGTTCAGTATGGTTGAATGTTTAAGATTACTTAGCAGGTCCTGGTTTCAATTCTGCTATGTGGCATCTTGGGAAAGTGCCATCTTGGGTTATTGTAATTCAAAGGCCCAGCTGGATAAGGGTGAGCTGGATGAAGTGGAGGCTTTTAAAATGCACAGAATGCACTTCTGCAGTTGATGGGACTAATTACACTACAACTTGTGGCATGTTTTACTTTGCAGTGGGGGAGAGAGAGAGACAGCTTGGTTCCCAAAACAAAGATTATGAGCTCCTATTTCTAAGCATTCATTTATGTCTCCATGCCATAGTTATGGTCTTGTTGAAGCGATATCTGCTACTCAACAATGATTGCTCTGGAAACCATTAAACTTCTAAATGCTATGGTTACTTCAATAAAAGGCTGTCAACAGTAATTTGTGAATTTGTCTATCTATAAAATCCAGGCTAATTATGTAACAATGTGATGTGTGTAGTGGCTGAATCAGCTGAGACATGCTTATGCAGCATGTATGTGTGTTTTCACTCTGCCATTTCATAATAGCTACATACAATAAAAGTTTTTTTATTTGTAAAGAATGACCTGTTGTGCACTTGCAGAATTATACAGCTCAGGGTTACTATAGGGAAAATTCTTCTGATGTTATGTTTTTTTAATTTGCTTTCGAATCTGAGAAAAATTGTTAAATGTGTCAGAGTATTAGTAATTATTGTTGTTGATTAGCCCCAGATCAACTTTGATTGGGCAAAACCTTGATCTAAGCCATTCTAGCCATGGCTTATCCTTTAAGGGATATGAGTGTTTGCATTTCGGTTTTGTATTTGGTTTGCAAGGTTCTTTATGTGAATTCGTGTGTTGAAGCATATATTATTGTGTCTAGAGAGAATCATTCTTTTTTTGTATCTTATTATTTAACACACTCACTGGTTTGATTTCCACTCATTTACTTATTTTTTCTAAAATTTTTGTTGCGTCTTGCAACCTTTTCAATAATTGTTGACAAATTCACAACTACTGAAAAGTTTGCAAGACACTATGAAAATTTTAGAAAAAATAAATAAGTAAATGATTGAAAATTGAACCGGTGTGATAAATAATACGGTGCTAAAAGAGAATGACTCCCCCCAGACACAATAAAATATGCTTTATTTTGCATTAAACCTTTTACTTCTTATGGAGATTAGGCTGTCAATGATTTTTCTTCACTGTTCTCAATTCTGGATTGTCCTTGCTATCTCTTTCCGGTTGGATCTCGGTTTCTTCAACTTTGCCTCAGTATCCTGCTTCATATGTTTCCTTGAGAAAAGACCTTTCTCTCCTAGATCTTGTTGGTTATGGATTGTCATCGATGCTTCTATAACTTTGCTTTTAAAGCAGGGGTGTCAGCCTTATGCAAATCCATTTTTACCTCTGGGAAGAGGTGGTCTATATTAGCCTGATCCCTATCTGTTGACTTGTCCAGTATGGGAAGCCCTACAAGGAGTTTGCACTCTGCTAGCATAGCTCTCAGGGTCATTGAAGTACTTAAGCGATCACATTGCAACAAGTACAGGACCTTGTGATGGATATAGGTATATAAAATTACATTATCCTTTTTCATCTTTGATAAGACTCTAAGGTATGATTTGTGGAAGATTTGGATGTTATTTCTAGCAGTTTGAATGATCCTGTGGAAGCATCCTTGGTGCACAAGTACAAGTGCACAGAAGTATATGTGTTTGATGTATTTCTGCATATTTGTGTGAGCTATTGTTGTTGTTTAGGTTATCTCTGATCAAGCAGACATATCAAAGATGCTCCATTTCTGACCAACCTGTCTTTTTTGTATATCTAGGTATATTTTGCAACATCTCTCTCTCTCTCTCTCTTTCCTTCTCCCCATCTCTCTCTCCCTCTCTCTCAAGACAGAAGGGTATTATTTGAGTGAGTTTTTGCCACTATAGCTATTAGATTGAGTGACTGCATATAGGCTCCATCATTCATTTGTGTGCATAAGTGTATATTTGTTTAGTGTAGTTGGAGCCAGTTCGGATAGATATTAGCTTCTAATTATGACATTCTAGACATTGCATGCTGTCTATCCCTTACTGTAGCAGGATATTTCCTAACTTGCATCCCTCTCTCTATCTCATTAAAGTTAAAACACGCCACAAGTTTGTAGTGTAATTAGTTCGCAGATGCTCACATTATCAATTGCAGAAGTGCATTCTGTGCACTTTAAAAGCCTCTACTTCAGCTCACAGTCAACCAAGCTGAATATATCCCACTGTGGTTCTTGAGTACACCCTGTGAGGAGGTCTGGACATGTTGATATCAATGTATGTACGTGTGCATGTGTATATATATATATATACTTGTATCCAAGTACAGATATGCACATGTGTAAGTGTGTATAAATACATTCATGTTTTCGCACCATGTATATGTGAGTGTTAATATGTCTGTATTTGTGTGTGTATATCTAGGAGTGAACTCAGAATTTAAGTATTCAGTGAAGCATTCAGCCATTGAGAGATATGGTTACAAGTTCCACCTCTCTCTTTCCCCACACCTTCCCTATGTTTATATTTCTCCTTCTTATGCCTGTTTATCTACCTTATCACTTAATTAAATCAATTCTGTACACATTCACACATTTTAATCTTGCTCTTGTATTCTTCCCTCTCCCCCCTCTCTATCATTTGCATGCAAACACATAAAAATATACTCCCGATTTCATTTTCTTCCTCTCTTGCTTTCCGTGTGTATGTGTGTGTATATATACACAAATACACACCAAGTTAGACACAATTTCTCTTTCTCACACATAGGCATATTTTCATATAAACATACTTATGTGTGTATGTATTGTATGTGTGTGTGTATATATATATATATATATATATATATATATATTCATACAAGATACTTTCTTCAGTTAAAAAAAAGGAAATAGAATCTTCTTTGGTGTTTCAGTTAACCATTTAAACCATTTACTCATTGAATTATAGTGTGAACAGCTGAGTATTCCACAGTTAGACATCTCCTTCAGGGCAGTAGTATAACATTGTGTGTATCAAGACTCACTGTTTGAACCACAAGTGCATTCCATCTGTCAGTTTATGCATGTTCTGGTGGTGTGCAACATAGTATAGTGTTTGGGACTAATGAGGGAGTATGGGGTTAGGCTTTGACATCACTATCAAGTTCAGTCAAGCCTGAGATGGTAGCACCTGTCAAAGACCCCAGTTATGGATGAAAAAGTAAGGAGTTGAAGGAGGGCTGATCTGTTGGCATATGTCATACAAGCAACCAACAACCTGTGAAGACGTGCTCTGATGTCAGGTGAACCGATCCCTTCTGCCTAAGAATATCCTGTGCCCAAGAGTAAGCACAGGAGAGCAAGAGACTAGCAGAGCAAACTGTAAGTAAACAAGTAGAAGGCAATGGGAACCCACTGCTGCATCATCCCCCCCCCCCATAAAACTCATGAATCTTTAAATTTTGGCATGGAGGTCTATGTTTGTTGATATCTGTAGACATAGCAGGTGGAATCCTTTTCCATTGTTAGACTGTTTACTGAGCAATCTGTAAATAGTGTTTAGAAGAGGAGAGAAAGAGGACCCTGCAAAGTTGGTGGTGATCTATTTAACAAGGGACCAGAAGTTTGGAAAGTGGTAAAGCTTGATACATGGAAATATCCTTTGAGCATTAGATAGTTGTCTTTATAGGGAGTTGCACTGCTAGATGACTGCAACTGAGTTTTGAGAAGTGAATGATATCCTCTAGGCATTGTTAGCTTTGTTTTCTGCTTGAACAGCAGCAGGGCAGCTGTACATAAATTACTTGGGGTGTTGAAACCTTAAGTTTTTGTTGTGTGGATGGTGTAAAGGGACATGCCAAAAAGGATGATTTCAGTTACCCATCTAGCTATTTCTAAAGGCTCAGGAATGAAGTACATAAACTGTCAAAGGTAAGTGACATAAAACTGGTAGAGCTCTGACTAATCAACTGACTTGGAGTGCTGTAGGACCCAGAGGAAAGAGCACAAGTTGTGTATTGCAGAGTTGTGATAAGGCAGTGGTCAGATGTTAAGTTTTGAGGTGGAAAAGACATCAAGAGTATTTGGGATGGTTATGTGATGATCTCGAATGTGAGTAAGGGAGGAAATAAGTCGAGAATTGCGAAGGATGAATGTGTGAACTGCAAGAAATTGTGAACATTGAAATCACCAAGTAATATATATTTACAGCTAAGTGGACATGGCCATTTAACATTAAGTGTCTTGGCTTTGTGTCAGTGACAGGATATGAATGAACAACTAATTCTTCATTCAATTGTTATGTCACCCCCTAATGTCTCAGAGTAATTGTGTTCTCTCAGCCATTTCTATGCTACAACTAATCTACCAATCAAACTATGTTATTGATTTTTATTGGCCATTCTGTTATATGCCTTTCAAAAGCAATTCTTTCTTTCATTTTTCTGCCAATTGCCAACATAGACAAGTATCAAGTTTGAGGTCTGGGTGTGTGTGCTCATAATTTTGAATTGCTATTTCTCTCTCCCTCATGTACACACACACACACAGACACACACACACACACACACACACACACACACACACACACACCAACATCCATGTCTGTATGAGTCAGACAAAACTTGTCACTGTCTCTCACCTCTTTTGAAGCAAGGTAACATTTCTTCTAGTCCTTTGAACCTGTACAGCTCAGTGGCCCATGTTTTCATGGAACATAGCAAACAATTGACAATGTTTTTGTATGAATGATGAACTTGATTGCAAATGTTGAGACAAGGGAGACAATAACACACATGCATATACATAAATACATACACACAACAGGTTCCTTACAGTTTCCACCTACCAGTTGCACTTACAAAGCTTTGGTCTGCCTGGAGTTATCATTGAAGACATGTTAAGATACCAAAGCTTATAAATTTATGTAATGTCTCTTACATCTGCTCCCATGCAAGAATAAAGAAATATGTTGAGATGGTGAGTTGGCAGAATCATTAGCACGCCAGACAAAATGTTTAACAGTATTTTGTCTGTCTATGTTCTGAGTTCAAATTCTGCCAAGACCAGCTTTGCCTTTCATCCTTTTGGGGTAACTAAAATAAGTACCAGTTGAGTACTGGAGTCGATTTCATCGACTTAGCCCCTCCCTCCGAAATTGCTGGCCTTGTGCGAAAATTTGAAACCATTATTGTTATGTTAATTTACTTATTCCATATCTATCATACACAATAAATTCATCTCAACAGACAGGGCAAATTATCTATGAGAATTGAAAATTAGAATTTATATTGTTTTTCTTTGTAATTCTTGGAATGTATTTTCTTAGATATTAATATGTGCTGATTTGTATCGATTTTCTTTTTACTACAAAATAAGGGAAAATTTTTCTTTTTCTTTTTTTCATTTTTTTTGTATTAGTTTATTTTAAAATATTGATATTAATAAATGTTTGTTAGATATTTTTTAATGTGCCTATGTATTCGTCTGTGTACTTGCACACGTACATCGAGAGATTGATAAAGAGGTGAAAGAAAAGTAAAAAAAATGAGAGAAAATGGTGAGGAATGAAAAGAAGAGAGAAAGCAAAAATGAAAGCAATAGAGCAGGATAGGAAAGAAACAGAAAGAAGTGGTATAATTAGACTATAAAAGAGAAGCTGTTTTGGAACAGAAAAACATAGGAAAAAAAGAGAGGGTGGGAGATGTAGAAAGAGAGAGAGAGCACTAGAGTAAAAGATTAATTGAAAATACTAACTGAAGAAAGTTGTTTGGCCTTAGGTTGGCCCTGAACTAGCAACCCTCTCTATAACAGACCCCAGTCTGTTGCAAGCATTTGAACCAGGCATCTTTCTGTTGGTAACTCATTCTGATGTGTTACTTCTCATTGCAACAACCTTTGAGTAATGGTTTCTCCACCCATCCAACCCCAACCTCATCTGTCCTGTAAAAAGATTATGTGTCTTGCCCTTCTTCTGACTAAACCATTTAAGAAATATTCACAAGCCATGATCATCCAATGCTTTTTCTAGTCTTAGTGTATCTACGAATAATTTTCAAGTGTATCCTTCCCTTTTTTTGGTTGTCAAGATAGTAGCCTGTGATTTGAGGGTGACTTAGTTACTATTTCTAATAGGTTCTATGCCCATCTAGTAATTCTATGATAGAAATCTGGTATGATTTGCTAACCCTTCTGATTATTATATCAATTGTGGCCTGTTCTGTAATTCTTAAGAAGGTCACAAAATTAAGAAAGATGGTCAAAAGAAGTTTAACCAGTAATTGATACTATGAAGTGCACTCAATTTTAAGAACAAAAGCCTTCTATTAGCCACACTTTATACAGTATGAGCCAGTGAGGAGCATCTATGCTAGAACTAGCAGACAAATCTATCATAATACTCTACTGTCTGGTAGACAAAACATGAAACATCTTTGATCATGTGTCAGCTCAATCACAGCTGATTTTGAGCTTTAACAACTCTATACAATTTAGCTGAACTGACCTTCAAAGGAAAGTGTTACTTTACAGTCTTAAGATGTCCATTCATGCATAAAAATAACAGCTGTATATCTCTGTCGATTTGAAGTCAGTTTTCCCATGTTGACATACTTTACATGAGTTTCACAACATCTCACAACTTGTTGCAGTCCTTGTAATCTGGTACACATGCAGTTATAAAGAGAATCAGCAAATCATCCATTTTTGTTGTTGCATGTCATGTTTTCACATGGTTTTACAACTGAATGTTATCCCTATCACCATCCATTTTACAACATGGACTGGATGCATTTTATCTACTCTGTATCAATGTTTTATTCAGATTACTACATATATATATAATACACACATACATAACATATATCTATCAAGCCAATAAGGGAACCTATGTGTATATCTATAGCATGTGTATCAATATATGAATATGGAAATGCTGTGCATGTGTACTTATATAAATCTCTAGATTCATGTACATGCAATGATGCATGCGCATACACGTACATAACTTTAGTATTAGGTTCCCTAATGTTTGTTAATGTTAGGTAGTGTATTGCAAGTTATAAATATCGGCTGGAAATGTAGAGGTGTTGGAGAGAGAAAGGGGATAGATTCCAAAACAACAGTAAACACTCATAGCAACAATAATTTCTTATGTAAGTATCAAAGAACAAATTTATAAAGAGAGGCTGTAATGGATAGATGGATGAAATTGCAGTTTTCTTTATTTAAACACTACCAACAGCATTGAGCCAATGAGAGAAACGCCATGTAGATGCTTGATCTGCTAGAAATAATAACAAAATCCACTTCAAATGACACCCTACTATTTTTTAAAACAAAAGAAGTATATTTTGGGTAATGTGGTCTTAGATACATTTTATTTGTAACAACAAAGACAGGTTAGGACGTCTGAATAGTCTTTGCTTGCTCATTGATTGGCTTTTACCTAGAGGTAAAGGAATTGGTCAATATTTGGTTGCTTGATCACCTACAAATATCAGTAAAATCTCCTTGCAATGCGTTGTGTCCTTGAGCAAGACACTTTTTCATGTTCACTCAGCTGACAAAAATGAGTAGTACCTGTATTTCAAAGGGTCAGCCTTGTCACACAAGGGGCTACACACAGAGGGGACAAACAAGGACAGACAAATGGATTAAGTCGATTATATCGACCCCAGTGCATACTCCTTGAGAACTCCGTTAAGGGTACACGTGTCTGTGGAGTGCTCAGCCACGTGCACGTTAATTTCATGAGCAAGCTGTTCTGTTGATCGTATCAGCTGGGACCCTCATCGTCATAACCGACAGAGTGCTCCTCACTGGAATATTTGTCACACTTCCATGTCCCACTGCCACTGCCAGTGTTTGAACTCGGGACATTGAGGGATGAAGTAAAACACTAATACATTTGATATGATGTTCCATTATTTTTGTTGCATCGTCTTCATGTAACTACAACATCAATATTTAACAGTAACAGCAACAAAAACAACAAACAGCAACAAGGGATCAGCTGGTCTTTATCAAAATGTAATCACTCACCCATCCTATGCCACCTCCTGGTTTGAATCTGGTGAAACATGAAACTTTTATTTACTTATAATAATGTTCACCGTTATTGAGGGAGAAGATTGGCTTACATTGGGTAGCTGGGTCTAGGTGGCGGGGTATAAACATGGAAGGTGGTGTATTGATGAAAGAGACTGTGTAGATGTGAGAAACGTGTGTATGTGTGTTAGGAAGACGGTGGTATAAGAAAAGGTATGTATGCAAGGTAGATGGATATAGGCAGAGAGAGAGAGAGAAAAAGGTAGATCAGAGAATTTTTAAGGAATTGAGAGGATGAGAAGTGAGAAGCTAGTGAATGTATGTGTACATAGGCATTTGTGTGTTGTGGAGGTGTGTATGTTGAGGCAAAAGAATATTAAGGAAAATTGTGTGTGTCTTTGGCCAGTTGGCAGAGTAATCATTCCCTCCCTCTGTGCTCCAAGTTCAAATCCTACCAAGGTCAACTTTACCTTTATAATGATAAATTTCAACTGGTAAGCTATAAAGGCTTTTATGAAGCACAAAGAATACATAACTGGGTTGGGCTGAAGTCA
This sequence comes from Octopus bimaculoides, assembly GCF_046866305.1. Classification (NCBI taxonomy): domain Eukaryota; kingdom Metazoa; phylum Mollusca; class Cephalopoda; order Octopoda; family Octopodidae; genus Octopus; species Octopus bimaculoides. The sequence goes on from NC_142936.1 coordinate 4,759,936, forward strand.
AATGCCAAGGGTTGGGTCAATAATTAAGTTCAGATGGTGATGCATTAAATATTCACTTACATTATGGTAGTACTGTAGAAGGTAGTCTTTTGTGTTGTACTTATACCAGAACTAAACTACTCTGGTCTGATATGTGTTTGTATATTAAAAATGGGAGAAGTGAAACCCTCAACTTTTGAATAGTGCTTGGTAAAATAAATGGCTACACTGTATCCATGACTTTACAAGTTTTCCACAAGCAGAAAGTCTACTTTAATTTCAGAAAGTTATTGACGTATGCAAATGATGTAGGATAGAAAATGGTATGACTGAGCCAGTAGTGTTCCATAATGTTTATCGTACAAGGACCTGATGCTGTTAGAACAAGAGCCAGCTGAGAATACAGATGAGAATATGGAAATTCTACCATGTCCACTTAAAATAACTGCAAGGAATATTGCTAAAAGGTTAGCACTTATAGAGGAAGATCTGCAAATTTTTGTTGTTGTTGTTGTTGATAACAACTATAATCATGAAAGTAACATAATAATTACAAGAGGAGTTAACGAGCTCAGCTCCTACATTGAGCTGTACAAAGAGACAATGTGCCATAAACTTCAAACAATTTTGGATGAGCTCTTTACCCCTCAAGTAGATGTTGATGATGAACTGTAAGATTGAAGATAGTATCTCTCATCCTCGAAGTAACTCTCGTTCCCTCACCACAACCCCTCACACAGTAGTCAACATGTTTTATGGTTAGAGCGTATTCTATCACAATATTATGATTCTTATTTGTACCCTAATATATTTCTCTTCAAATGTTTTTATGTATATATATTGTACTACAGACGTGTAGGTATTGTTATTTTCGTGAATAAAAATAGTCATGTTGCTGGCTTTTTTATTGTCTTTTTTTATGTACGTGTGTGTGTGTGTTTTTTTTTGTTTTTTTTTTTTTTGTAGGGGGAGAATTCATTGGAACACATTATCACTGTATATCATGAAATTCAATGAGAAAATTAATTTCATGTTATGGGATTTTGCATTATGACAAGCTTTTCAGGAATGCATTAATTTCCACAATGCAGGACAAGGGATTTTCGTGTGTGTGTGTGTATACATGAGCGCTCACGCGCGCACACACACACACACACACACACGCACACTTACTTACTTTTCTGCTGTTATCTTTGCTATCTTTGAAGAAAAAAAGTTAAGTACATGTGTGTGAAAGAGCAAAAGGAATATGTGATCTTAAGAAAAAGTGACCATAAGAATGAGTGTGTCAACTTAGTGGGGAGAGAGAGAGAGAGAGGTGGGGGAGAGAGCAAGCAAGCAATGGAGAAAGAGAACATTTGATAGAAAGTTGTTTAGAGAGGTTGGCAAAAATATGTCGGTCTATTCCCTGTGGTTACTAGTTTTCTGATTTAATATTCTGTTTTATATTTTTACTCTGTGTCTGTATATGAATGATTCTCTGTGTGTTTGTGAATATAAATGTGTAAGTTTCTACACATACGTTTATATGTGTTATATATGTCTTTGTGTTGTCTAAAGTTAAGTCGATTCAGATGAAGCAGCCTACAATCAGAGCCATTCCAGTCTTAACATCCTGTCTTTTAGGAATGCATAGAGCTACATTATTTTCTTTACTATATTTTCCCCTCTCATTTGGAGAAGTAGTGTGGTTTGATGGAGATTTAACAGTTATTTCTAGCATATTGAGCAACCATTTAGAGGCTCTATCATTGACCTGTATATAGTTCCTAGGAGTGTGTAGTTGTGTGTAGATATGTATGCATCTATGTGTGCATGTGTGTAAAATATATATGTAAATGTATGTATGTAAATATAAACGACATGATTATTTTAATTTTGATGCCCCAGCATGGCCACAGTCTCTGGCTGAAATCATTAAAATAAAAATTAAAAAAGTATATATATATATATGTGCCTACACAAATTTGAATTTATAATTTTTCTTTCATTTCTTTTCCTTCAATTTTTTCCTATTTCTTTTTCTTTTATCTTTCTTCACCCTCTCTTTCTCTTTCTTCGCCCTTTCAGACATTTTTCATTCATTCATTTACTCTTTCTTCTTGTCATTGCATTGAGGCACTCGCCCATCATTTGTCTTCCTTCCCTTCTCCCCCTTCTATATATCTTTACTCAATTAGCCTTGTTAATTCACCGGCACGGTTCCTTAACCATATAGGCTCTCTTTCTCCACCAGTGGCAAAACGGCTAAATTGATGGATTGACCGACCGGACTGAAACTTATAGTCCTGCTTGGCTTAGTTCTCTGATTATCAGCTGCATTCTTCCATTGCACTACTTCCTACCGTCTCTTCCTTTTCTATTTCCTCTCTTGACACATGTTGGAATGGCAAAGCCCCGTCCATTGCTCGCACCAGTGCCACCACCACTCCACCTCCACTACCATCACCATTACCACCTCTACCAATATCATCATTGCCAGTACCAGCACTAACCAGCATAATTACTAAAATACCATCACAACTTTACCAACCAGCATCACTATTACTACTGCTACACTGTCACTACCACCTCCACCACTACAACCATCACCACCAACAGCATCAAACTATCACCACCACTACATTCAGCCAACACCACTACTGCTAAAACCACCACCTCTATCATTGTCACCTACCACCACCACCACCATTACTGATCTCTTGTCAAATTTTGAGCTGCTTCCTATTTCTCCCTAGAGCCTTCAGCTTAAAGATTTTGGGGTTTGGCGTGTGTGTGTGTGTGTGTATGGTAAATGAGTGAGATTATGGGGGAACATGTTTCCATGTGTCTATGTATGCGTTTTAGTGGGATATGCTTAAAGATTGGGACATGGTTTAGCTATGTGGCTTGGTGCAGGAGAGAGAGAGAGAGAGAGAGAGAGAGAGAGAGTGAGAGGAGGGGGAGAAAGAGAGAGAGAGAGAATGTGGAAAAGAGGAACAGGTGTGAAAGAGATTACGTATGCATGCAAGGGAGAGCAAGATAGAGTAAGGGAGGGTAGTTATATGGATGAAAGGAGGAAGAGATTGTATATGCCGAGGAGAAAAGGAGAAAATCCAGCTTGTGAGAGAAGGTGAGAGGAGTGTGTGAGAGAGAGTGAGTGAGTGAGACAGACAGACAGAGACAGAGAGAAAATTGTGCATCTGGGGATGTGTGTTTTCATATTTAGGCTTGTGTGTTAAATGATTATTCTTTGTGTATGTGTTTGTGTTTTGTTGGTGTATGATTGTATGCATTGATGTAGGTGTTATTATTGCCCAGAGGTGGGCAACCGTGCAGTCACACAGACAGGTTTGCCAACCACCTTTTGAGTTCATTTATAACAGATGACTAACAACCTTGCTGTAAAACATCTGACAAACTTCTGCAATGACTCATCAATGTAGGTTCTAATAACTGTGACTGCAGTTTATGGCACAGGTGCATGCTCACATGCATTTGGAATTTACTGCTTCAAGCAAGAATTCTGTCATTCATTCTTCTCACTTGTGGAATTGGAAATATTTGTGTTGAAGAATTTCAATAATTAATATTGAGAAGGTGGTGAGTTGGCATGAATGGTAGAATACTGGACAGAATTGCTTTGCAGTATTGAGTGTCAGAGTTGTCGACTGCTAGAATGTATAGAATGATAGACATAATAACTTGAATTATTTAGTTTTATTTCAAGTTCAAATCCTACTGAGATTAACTTGACTGTGTGCTTTTTCATGGTCTGTAAAATAAGTACCAGTAACCTACTGAAGTCAAGACAATCCACTCTTCTCTCCCCTAAACTTTCTGGCTATGTGGAAATGTTAGATATACTTATGTAGTGTCAGAGCACTGGTTCAAAGAAAGTAATTCAGCATTTTAAATTCTTTTTGTATTTCTTATCGTTACATGTTTTTAAATAAATAATTGAAATTTTTCCTTTTTTTTTTTCATCCCCAAAATAACCTTTACCTAAGTTCAATAAGATGCCCTACACTGAATTGTCTATATGCTGAATTGTCTATACGCTGAATTGTCTATACGCTGAATTATCTGGCGCTCAATTGTCAGGCACTCAATTGTCGCATCATGCTTTAAATTGTCCTGATTGAGTAGAACCTTCCTGCATATGTATTTTTGAACCATATCTATCTCATCTCAAGTGTTGAGGGGAGGGTGTAGAAGAAAAATTTGAAAAAATTTGGCTATAACACTGAACATATTGAATGACCATGTAGAGTTTCTTAGATTCTCTTGTTGATTTGTTTAGTACTTTGTCAAAACACACACATACATAATTTTCTTTAGACAATAGACAACTACACTCCCTCTCTTTTTCTCTCTCTATACCAAACTATATTTAAAGAAAAGTTCAACGAAAATACTCCAGACATGTTAAGAAGATAAACTGTTTGCACTTCAAATTTTTACTATTTGATAAGATGAGATCCATCATCGAAACCGGTAACATTCTATATTTTCTTTGTGATTTTAAAATCATTTTAGTAAATTCCTTCTAAATTGAAATGTCTTAGATTTACTTCTGTGCTATTTCCACCTTTTATTTATTTGTATATATATATATATATATGTTTAGGAGCATGGTACTAAAAGCTTGAGGAAGTTCACATCCCATGAAGAGGACATAAGTCTGCAACAGGTTTCTTTCTTTTTTTCTTTCCAGCTTTACTAGCAGGAGAATTTTAAATCACATTGAGTGTATGTATCTATGCATCCAACTATCTATCTACCCATTCATCCACACACACATGCATATATATGTATATACACAATGTGTATGTGTGTGTGTATATATATATATATAAACTTCACAACATGTTTTGAGTACTCTTTTTCTTTTTTGCCTGTCCAAATGTATATTTATTCATAACTGAGTCTGCGTGAGGATGGAAGACAAGAAACTGCAAGTGGTGACTCATACAGAAATTCAGTTTCGAAGGAATAAATGAAATATATAAAAATAAAAACATTTTGTAGAGTTTACATATACATATATAGGCACACACGCATGTGTGCACATACTATGTATGTATCCAAATGTGTCTACATTTTGAGCTTTCCTTCTATTTTTATTTATTTATTTTTTAGTGCCTGCTTGATTTATTTCTGAATGTCAACTTGTAGCTATGGGGATTCTTCACCTACCTCTTTTAGACACACTTGTCAGGGTTTTGGTAATAAATCTTTCAGTGCAGCAACAGAGAATGAATATTACCTATCAAAAAAAAGCAGCAAATGGAATGGAAACTGTACAGCTCAGTTATCTTTATCTCCTCCTCTTCCTCCACTCCCACCACCACTATTTTCTTCTAACAGGTCCCTTGTGCACGTTAAGAGAGTAATCACCACCAGGTTATATACAAATTATCTTTTTTTTTTGTTATTTTACTTCATTGTTTTGTTTCTATTTAGCAGTCTGTCTATATCAATATGTATCTATCTCATTAGCTATCCATCTATCAGTCTGTCTGACCCATGCAAGCATGAGAAAGTGAAGATTAAAATGACAACAGTGGTACATGTAGTAGAGCTGAAATTATCCAGTGTTACTACATGCAAAAACTCTGGGTAGTAACTGAAATTAACCTCAGCTTTATAATGAATATTCACTTTTATAGAGAGTAATTTATTCCTCTGGCTTGTAAACTCAGATGCACACAGACACACACACGGACGCACACAGTTACTCCATATATCTGTCTGTTTGTCTGTCAGACTTACAGTCTGCTTGTCTTACTCTGCATGGATCTGTTAGTGTGTGTATGTTATCTTTCATTTTAAATTATTTGAATTCTTACTATAAAGGATTTGGTTTCAAACAAAGAACCAAAGCTCCAACATTGGAATTTAGCTAATGACAACAATGACGAGTTAGACATTGAATTTCAGAAGAGTTTTGTTTATTTCTCTGCTTCACTTATATATTGTATTTGCTTTCTTTCTTTGCTTGAAAGCCTCAGTTTTCAGGTCTGTCACTCGAACATTTAGTAACATAGTCAAGTCACCAATAATCAAAAGTATAACTGTATCTACAGTCAGTGTAGAGAAACACTTGTCTATGTATATATCATCTTCTTTTGTGAGTTTTGAAAGAAATGTCAACATCTGCAGGGAAGCTTATTTCTATATCTATCTTGTACTTGCTTCAGTCATTAGACTACGACTATGCTGGCATGGGTTGGACAGTTTGACTGAGGACTGGCAAGCCGGGAGGCTGTACCAGGTTCCAATCTGATTTGGCAGTGTTTCTACAGCTGGATGCCCTTCCTAACACCAAGCACTCCAAGAGTGTAATGAGTGCTGTTTACGTGCCACTGACACAGTTGTCATTGATCTGACACCAGCATCGGCCACAACTACGATCTCACTTGGCTTAACAGGTCAACACAAGCATGGTATATTGCCATGAGGACAAATGCTCGAATGGTACTTTTTACATGCTACCAGCACAGGTACCAGTCAGACAGCACTGGCATTGGCCACAACTACAATCTCACTCGGTTTGACATCACTGCTTTCATGAGGCCCAATGCATATATATATATATGTATAGTAATCATTTTTTCTTCAGCCAGCTGTGCAGAATGTGCTCTACTGAAGAAGACTAATAAAACTAAAACACATCTGCTGCTTTCGCTAGTTGGCCTCAAAGGCCAGGTTGTCTACTCCAATCTGTATTGTCTATATTGTCCAAACATTTCAACTGATTAATCTTATAGTTATCTCCATGCTTTCTTTAAATTTTAAACATCCTTGAGAGAGCTTTTGCTGACTAACTACTTATATAATTATACTTTATAAAAGTTTTTCAACTCCCTCTCTCTTTTTCTCTCTCTCTGTCTCTCTCTATATATATACACATACATGCATGTGAGTGTGCACATGCAGACACGCACACACACACACACATACACACAAACATGCTGATAGTATTCAACAAAAACCATTATCGTTGATGTCCAGAGAAAGTGGTTAAGTTTTATGGTTATGTAAATATCTAAATTAGCATTTCTAACAACACATCCATAAAAACATGAGACTGTATATCTTAGGGTTTTAGCTATTTTTTCTTTACATGTTGTTCAGTGTTTTCTTTTCTGTTTGCTTCTCCATGTCTATATTTCTATTGTAATTTTTGTTGGATGATTCTTCAAAGTTTGGCATTTGCATAGTAGTTTGTATATTTATTTATGCCCAGGAGGAGCAATAAAAGGTGGTTGTTTCTATTACAGTCATCAGAGAGAAAGTGGTGCAAACACTTGTAGTGGGTGATATTTAGGTGATTAATGGTCAATTCCAAATGTTGCTGGTTAGTCGTTGAATATGGGTGAGTGAGGGAAGATGCATGAGTGAAAAAAGGAAGTTATAGATTTATAAAACTTTAAAGGAAGAATTGGATGCAATCATGGAGAATCCAATACAACAGCACATCTGTTACTTTATTATTCTTTTATTAGTTTCAGTCACTGGGCTGTGGCCATGCTGTAGCAAAATCTTCAAATGTTTTTTTTAGTTAAGTATATCAACCCCAGCACCTATTCAAAGGAGGGCCAACACAAGACCACTTAGCAATGGCATCACAGAATGACAGTTAAAACTAACAGGTCACATACTCCAGCTATCATTCTGTTTTAAACAGCTTTGAATTGGTCACCACCAGGTGGGAAAAGAAAGATAAAGACTCTTTACCTTCCTGGATTTACATATCCTAAAGCATTTACACCAGCATGCATACATACGCACGCGCACGTTCTTTGGTTGTCCTTCTAATATGAGCCCATTATTATTCCATCCATGCATTTGCAGTCAGAACATGTGACCCAGGTACGACATGCTCATGGAGAGTCTGAAGTAACTCAAATCACAACAGTTTACTTGCTGATCATGTTTGTATTTTCATTAACTTCCATTTTAACCCAAAGCAATCTACACTGCAAAGCAGAGTCTTGCTTGCTTCATTATAGATTTCATTAGATACTGTATAGTGTTGTACGTAATTAACTTTTGTTGCTTTTTATCTCTAAGCAACACCACAGTTTGAACATAACACACTTCCATTTTGACAGAAGTCAAAATGGAAAAGCATATGATTCAGGCATTTTGGGTCTTATCCAGTGTTTTGATAATTTGCTAAACTTCTCATAAATAAGAAAAGACTCTACAAGCTGACTTTGTTGTGCACGTTTAACAATTCAATAAAATTTGTGGAATTTGTCCAAAACAAAGAATATCTTAGATTATATTAATTTTTATCAAGTTTCCACATATTTTCCTAACCTTTCTTTTTTCCTTTATTTTTTTATTTACCTTAGTTGAAAAGATAGAAAACTGAAGCTGATTGTACAAAATGGTTCAAAGTTTCTATTTGTGATTTTTCGGTGCCAGAGATTTTCATAGTATGGTGAATTTTATCTGTATTGTACTTACTGCAGAGAGAAATAAAAAAAGGAAAATGGCCACCACTGTTGTAGATAAACAGCAATATTATATTGCAGACCTATTCAACCAAAGGACATTAAAACAGTGGCAATGATAATGATGATAGGTTTTTTGTTTTTCTTTTGTTTCTTGTTTGTTCAGAAAACCTAGTTGTAGAAATCTTGTTGATAGGAACCAGAAACTACTGATTTTTTTTTTTTTTTCCCTGGTAGTTGTGGTAACAGTATTGGTGCTAATATAGGCAGCAGTGGTGGTGGTGGTGGTGGTGGTGATTCTGGCACCATTATATTAGTGTTGTTGGCACTGACAATAGCAGTGCTAGTCTCAGTGGTGTTACTACTGGTGACAGTGGTGATGGCCATTATTTAATGTCAGCAATGCTGGTTGTTGAGAGATCTTGGCAGCATTAGTATTAGTAAGATTGGAAAGACATTGATGGAGGAAGAGTGGTGGTGGCGGCAGTGCTGATATTATTACTGGTGTTGGCAGAGTAGATGAGGCATTGTTGATGGCCAGGAAACAGTGCAGAGAATGATGATGGTGGTGGGAAGTGGGGGAAGAGGTGGTGATGAGGATGACTCAATATTTTGGAAAAATGGATTACTTTCAGTCAGCTGCCATTTTCTTTTTGACTGTAACATTGATTTGCAGGACATTGAAACCAAAGGATTAAAATTAAAGAAATTTGTACTGAGAGACCTCTATGAGATGTCTGTGGGGTGCAAGAGAAAAAGGGGAAGAGAGAAATGGTGATGGAAAAGAAGTTTCACTTCACATATAAATTTATATAAAAACAAGACTGTGTGTGTGTGTGAAGAGAAAAACACACTAAGTGGTTATTTATTTGCAAACATCCACCAAGAAACAAACTAATGATAAAAGCAAACTAGAAATAGTAAAAAAATAAAATGATGGAGGAAAATAAAAAGCTAAGCGAAAATTCTAAACCTCATAGACTCCCTTGGGTTTTTTCATGGTGAGTGGAAATGTTGATGAATATGTATTATATGTATGTATGTATATAAAGTGTTCGTATACCATATATGTGTGTGTGTGTGTGTGTGTGTGTGTGTGTGTAAAGGGGAAAAAGATTGGATGAGAATGTCGAAAATTCTAAGTATTACCCTGTGTGTAAATGGGAAATCTGTGCATGCATCTATTTGTATATATATATGTATGTATATATATATATATATGTGCGTGTGTGTACATACAAACACACACACACACACACACACACACACACACACACATATATATATATATATATATATATCATCATCATATATGATGATGATGATGATGATATAGCTTCTCATATCGTTCTGGGTTCAGTCCCACTGTCTGTTGTATGGCACCTTGAGCTAGTGTCTTCTCCTATAGCCCCAGACTGACCAAAGTTTTGTAAGTGGATATGATAGATGGAAACTAAAAGAAACCTGTCATGTATATGGATGTATATGTTTGTGTGTGTATGCATGTGTAACATTGTCTTTTTTTTGCCCATCATTACCACTTGGCAGTTGATATCGGTTTGTTTATGCTTCTGTAACTTAGCAGTTCAGCAAAAAAGACTAATCCAGGCTTAAAAATAGAATTGGGGTTGATTTGTTCAACTATGAAAACCTTTCAAAGTGTTCGTCTAGCATGGCCTCAGTCTCATGACCAAGATGAAAAAAAAAGTCAGATATGTGTATTCATTGGACTATAGCCACGCTGGGGTAATCCCTTAAGTGATGTTTGGCCACTTCAAATGAATTTACAGATATGATGGGGGAAAATTTTAGTAGCCGTTGGCTGGCAGGTTTGTCTGAAGAGAACAAGCACCATTTGGCGCTAAATTCGAAATCGTGATATCAAATTAACCAGCATTACTTTTGCTGATCTAGCAGAAGAAAGACGATATTATTGTTCACTGGAATTCTTTCCTATCATGCTCATATCAATTTTGTGACTATTCCGTAGCACAGAATTATTTTTGACTTCTGTTTTTAGCAATGCAGGTACTCACATTGTACCCTTGTATATGAATGTATCTTATATGATTAATTTTGCTTGTACAGCTGGTATTCTCTGCCACTAGTGACGGTATTTTGATAGTACTATCAATCTCATATTTACTTATATATTTCAAAATGTAACCACATGTGGATCATTGGCGATTTTTTTTCCTCCATCTTCCTTTTCTCTTGGACTTTCCTCTGTCTCCTGTTTCTGACGAAGAACTTTGCTCGAAACATAAAACCACCTTTCTTTCCTTCCCTGAGCGTCTGCTAATACTTTACACGTACCATGTCCTCCAGTTGTTGTTTTTTTCTTGTTTGCTCTTCATTTCTTTTTTGGGTTTACTATATATATTTGGATTTACTATATATATATATATATATACACATATATATTATATTTGAAGTTAGAAGTAGTTCTATAATATAAACATTATCAATGTCACATACTTAATGTATGTGTGTTGCTAAATGCTTTTTGACTGCAGTATTTTGTCCAGTGAAAGTCCCTTTAAGACATAGTGTTAATAAACACACAGCACACTTCAAAGCCAGGCAAAATTAACCCCCATCACACACACAGGTGAATGAGAATGACAAATATTGACATTTTGCTGTTATTTCAGTTCATTGGTGTCATGTACTTACTTCACCCTCAAGATGAATTCAATTTGCTGTCCTGAAGTATATACAAGTTCCTTCTGCTGTAGCCCCAGGCCAACTAAAGCTTTGTAAATGGATTTCATTGACAGAAACTAAAAGAAACCCTTTGTATATGCATGTGTGTCTGTGTGTGTGTGTGTTACTGTCTCCTTTCCTTGACTTTGCATGATAGTTGTAAACATGTGTCACTGACATGCAAGCTGTGTCCTTTGTTTCCAGTCTTCCCTGTAAACATGTCTAGTTATGGGAAATATCTTACTTGAAAACAGTTAAGAGTTGGTGACAGGAAGAGCATCCAGTTATAAAATCCACTTCAACCACTAATGTTGATGATAATGATGAACCTATTGAAGCTGGTGCTACTAAATCATTGGATTCTACCTCTGGTTGTGCATGATTTTCTTCAGATATTTCTCCTGGCATATTTCCAAATTGCAGAGATGTTGCATTTTTTATACATAGTACCCAAGTTTCGGTGCTGTGTATGAGAAGGGGTATAACAACTGCCTCATATTCCATAAGTTTGGTTATCTGGTTTTTTTGAGATGAGTATCTAAGTATCATGCTCTGAGACGGTTTGTGTTGGTGTGCTTTATCTAGTGTTGGATCTCTCAATATCTGTGATAGATGGCTACCTAAATGTTGAAAGTGTTCTGTATTTTCCACCATACATGTACGTGCCTAAACCAGTGGACCAGGTTCCTATAATACCTAGTGTAGAATGGATGTGTATGTATATGTGTTTATATACTGTTGGTGACTGTGTGTGTATATACACACACACATACACATCATATACATACACACATGTAGGTCTTTAAGAATACAAGTAAAAATCTTAGTAAATGTGTTTCCTCATGTGATGATAGTTGGTACCACCTTGTGTATGCATGTATGTTTGTGTGTATGTGTTTGCATGCAAAAGAAATGCTGGAATCTGAAGGGATCAAAGAAGTAATGGGAGAATAGAGTGAGAGATGGAAAGTGGTGTGAAAGCTTGATGGATTCCATTTAAATGAAACCAGATGTAGATCTTACAGAACTGAATCAGTATTGCTTATATTCAGGTGAATTTAAGCATCTATTTGGTGGATGGTAGTGGGGCAGTGGTTTGGGTGTTGGCCCTTGTGGCTGGCCTAATTCTGTTGTCTGATGATTTCTAACATAGGTGCAAGGCCACACATTTTGAAGAGAATGGACAGAGGATTACATTGAATGTAGAAGGATGAAAGTCAAGATTAACTTGGACCATATTCATTCAGTGTTGTGAAGTTGTATCTAACAATGAGAATAGCTACCTAACATATCTGGTTATCAACCAAATGTAATATAAATATTACTTTATGTCACATGTCTATAGCGAAAGAGGTTGTATGATGAACAAGATGGAATAAAATAGGGACATTTACTTGTTTCTTTAGCAAAACTTCTACAGGTTTTACTTGGAGAAGGAGGTGAGGATAAAAATGGTGGTGCTACCCTTGCTGAAAGTTGAGTGTGTAACCTCAACATGCACCTTCAGGTTAGAGACCACAGCTTGGAGAAGATGCTGGTCCTTAGCAGTAAAGGTAATTCAGGATCTGGAGGGTTTCGTGTGTGGGTCTTAGAAGGCTTTTCTCTTAGTGGAAATTTTTATCTCCTTTTCTGCCATTGTTTTCATATCTGTTCTCTCGTACACAATTCTATGTTAAACTCTACTAGTTTCATATTTTGGCCTTGTAATGTCCTCTCACTCATTGCCCTCATGGCAAATAAAGATAAGTATTGGATTTCGTATTTTCATATTTCTTTAAAAAAAATAAATAAAACAATGAACTAAGATCAAAACTGTAATTGGAAGAAAACAAACAAAAGACAGATCAGGATATGGCATCATAGATATGTTTACTTCCTGTGAAGAATGATTCCTTCATTTCTGTCTCTCCATTTTCCTTTTATTTTCAACCACTTTTGTCTGAAAGCATCAAATATATTTTTCTTCCATTTATTTCTCTTTTCTTTTTTTCTCTCTCCTTTTTTTTCTCTCGCTGCTTCTTTTCTTTTTCGAATTCATCTGAGTCTCCAACTTGAAGAGGCTGGAACAAATGCTTACATATATTTATTTTCATTTTTTTTTTTATTTATATATTTACATTTTTATCAATTTTCAGTTTTAACGAATTTTTTTCAACATTGATATCAATTTTCTGTTTGTGAAACTCCTGCAGCAGAAATTTCAACTCTTCAGATTGTATAACTCAGCATTTCATGGTGAAATGGTGATGGGGTGGAATATATATGTATGCAAATATGTATGTATGTATGTATGTATGTATGTATGTATGTATGTATGTATGTATGTACAGCCGAGAAAGTCATCTGTTTATTTTTTCCCTTCCTTTCTCCAGTTTCAAGGGTTTATTAGTATGTCTTTATTACACACACATGCAGTGTGTGTGTGTGTGTGTGTGTGTGTAGTTAGGTAGGTAGGTGGTGTTTGCGTATATTTAACATTTTGTATGCTTAACAATTTTTGTATGAAAGTATGCATGTGTGTAGTATAATGATTTTTGCTTTGTAGTACACTGTCTATATGTATTTCCAAAGAATACTGTACTCATGTACAAGAGTACAGAGATGTAAGCCCTCTCTCTCTCTCTCTGCCCTTTCTCTTATGCCCAGTCTACTTGTACTACTCAGCACACACACACATACACACCAGCAATGAATAAATAGGCTTTTTTTTATGTGATTGTAAAGTACAGCCTGTTGTGACCATAAAATTCAGCTTATATATAAACAGATAATTTAGATGTATTCTTTCTCACACACACACACACACACACACACACACACACACACACACACACACACACACATATATATATATATATATATATATATATATATATATATATATATATATATATATATATATATTCTTTTACTTGTTTCAGTTGTTTCAGTCATTTGACTGTGGCCACACTGGAGCATCGCCTTGGAAGATTTTAAGTTTAGTATTTATTCTATCTGTCACTTTTGCTGAACCATTAAGTTACAGGGACGAGTAAATAAACACATACACAAAGACATATATATATATATATATATATATATATATATATACACACACACACACACACACACACAATGGGCTTCTTTCAGTTTCCATCTGCCAAACCTACTCACAAGGCTTTGGTCAGCCTGAAGCTATAATAGAAGGTTGTGTGGTAAGAAGCTTGCTTTCCAATCACATCGTTCTGGGTTCATTCCCACTGCATGGCATCTTGAGCAAATGTATTCTACTGTAGCCTTGGGTTGACCATATACGTGTGTGTGTGTGTGTGCGTGCGCATGTGTGTGCGTGCACATGTGTGCGTGTGTTTGTCCCCCCATCACTGCTTGACAACCACTGCTGGTGTATTTATGTCCTCGTAAGTTAGCGATTCAAGTAAAACAGTATGATAGAATAAATACCAGGTTTTAAAAAAAGGCAACTAAGTATTGGGGTCAATCCATTTGACTAAAAATTCTTCAAGGTCGCGTCAACATGGCTGTAGTCTAATGACTGAAACAAGTAAAAGATGCAAATGTGTGTGTATTATATGACAAAAAACACGTGTTCTACTGGTTATAACATTCTAGCTATAGTCACTGTCTCTTTCCTGCATATTTGTAATGTGGATGTTTGTATGCATTTATATATGTGAGTGTATATGTGTAAGTTCATGTGTGAGTTTGTGAGTGTGTATTTCATTTGTGCGCAAATATTATCATGATTTTCTTAACCGTATCTACAGTTGAGTTGTTCTTTTATATACAGGAAAAAAAAAAAAAGCAGGTAGGGGTAGGGAATTGCTGGTGCCTTTGTTGTGCTTGTTATAGAAACAAGATTCTTTATTGAATTACACCTGAGAAAATGATGAGTATAATTGCATCTATCCTGTAATCCAAAACTTACCTCTCCATCCCTTCTCATTCCTCAGAACATATTTTGACATATGCAAACTGTTTCCTGTTTCTGCTGTGATTTATTCATCATAGTCCTAAATGTTGTTGTTGTTGTTGTTGTTGCTATATTGTTCTAATGAAAACATGTCCTTTTTTTTTGTGTGTCTGTGTACTGACTAATAGACTAATAACATTAACATCTGATTGGAGTGGAACATAAGTAGGGTTGCTTTTTGTATATTTTTACTAAACTTTCTTCAGGTGTATGCATGTACATGTGTTTTTGTACAGATTACCCACATACTTGAATTCAAAGAGGCATCCATAAAAACGAACAACTGTATCAATCTCACCAGTCATGAACGGCCTCTAAAAGGCGTTGGCTCTGCTCTGTTCTCCTCACTCATACACATATGCATATATAATGATGATGAATTTTCATTTGCATTTAAATTATATATATCTTTTACTTGTTTCGGTCATTGAACTGTGGC
Source organism: Octopus bimaculoides (assembly GCF_046866305.1). Lineage (NCBI taxonomy): Eukaryota > Metazoa > Mollusca > Cephalopoda > Octopoda > Octopodidae > Octopus > Octopus bimaculoides. The sequence goes on from NC_142936.1 coordinate 4,775,477, forward strand.
CTTGCTGGGCACCACCTTAAAGAATTTAATCGAATAAATTGTCCCCAATACTTATTCTATCCATCCTTTTTGCTGAATTGCTAAGTTAGACGACAATATATGTACTGCACTCTGTATATGTCAAGCTTCCACACAGATTCCATCTACCAAATTCACTTACAAGAAATTAGTTGACACAGCTATAGTTAAAGACACCTGCCCAAGGTATCATGAAGTGGGACTGAACCTAAAATCATATGGTCGCAAAGCAAGCTTCTTGACTATATCGCCACATCTCTGTTTATATATAAGATTTATCTATAGAATTTTTATTTTATATTTTCTAAAAATTTTGTTTTTATATATTTTGACTACAACCTTTGATATCTTGATAATTATCATTGTCATTGGATGAGAAAATATTCATTGTTCCAAAAATTGTATAATATAACAATAATCCTGTTCATTCGTCTGGGCGTATCTAGTTTAATTACCTAAGGTGGGGTCGGAGCAGCTGGCAGTATGAATGGTAGGGTATTGCTTAGAATTGCTCTGCCAGAGCATTTGACGAGTTTTCTTGGAATTCCTGTGTCAGGGCCATAAATGAGGGGACTGGGTATCAAGTGGAGTATTGAATGCAGTGGAAAGATGGATGAAGGCTGTGGTGAGGAAGTATGAGGGGCCCACAAGATGGACATCAAAAAGCTAAAGTGACCTCAATGTTAGCTACTTTATATTATTGCTAAAAGGACTTTTGAGTCACTCTTTATATACATATCTAACTATGGCCATCCCTCAGAATCAAAGATGACTGGGTAATATTATACTATACTTCCACTCATTGTTTTGGGTACCCATGTAGTTGCGAGTTGATACCTTCTCAACCCTTCCACCCTTGACCCAAGGGAGCATCAAGGATGTGACAGCTGGAGGGAGAGAAAGTTACAACAGCACTCAGTTGGTCCTTTATCAACTGTGAATTGATGAAAGGTAAAGCTGAACTTGGTAGGTTTTGAACTCAAAATGCAGGTAGCTGGAACAAATATTGCAATGTCCTATGCTGTAACAACTCTGCTAATCAGCTGCCTTACACACGCACACACATACACACACGTGCGCATGTGCGCACACGTGTGTGTGTATTCATTCATGCATGAATATATACAGGGGTGTATCAGGTAATGCAGTATTTCATTAGGTTTTACACTTTAAAATCTAACTGATGGAGCACATGGTATTTATTTGTGTTGTGAAGCAATATGTGTATTATATAGCCTTATACAAACATTAGAACATGCTGCTTTTGTAATAAAAATATATTCTTTTTTATTACACGCACACACACATACCCACAAATACATGTTTCTAAATCTGTGGTTTCTCCACAGACGCTTTGTATTGCTTTCTGTCTTTTTCATGTTATTTTTCTCTTTAAATTGTGTTTGTGTGTGAGGAAGTGTACAGATTGTAAATTGCATGTATTTCTTGAAAAACAGTTTTCTGCTGACTTTTGTTACAAATTAGTAGTCGGGTTGTATAATGTTTTGTCATGGCTAATTGGCACTGAACATTTGCAGTTATGCAAGTAGCTAGATACTTACATGGTGTCCCCTCCCTAAATGGGAATCTCATTCACTGAAGAACTGGCTACCAAGGGGCTGATTAACAAGCAATGTATTAAGGTCTGGGTAAATAAAATTATATAGTTATGTAACTTGCACGTGCCAGCTATCCCGCAAATAATGGCAGTATTTAAACATTAATACAATGTTAAATGCTTTGTTATTTATGGGACATCTTGGAAAACCGAGAAGGATACAAAGCTGTGGTTTTGTCAGATTTCTAATGCATTGTTATAAGTGTCAGTGGATATACGATTTGTACCTTCTGCAGACCCATTCAATGCTTCCTCACTATGCCACCATAGAAAACCATATATGTAAGTGATGGTGATGATGAGAAGAATATTGCTGATAATCTTAACACTTCAACTGCATTTGTCTGGGAAAGCATGCCAAAGGCTATGGGCTACACCCATCTTTCTGCTAAATACATAATCTTATAACACCTATTGTTAATAATTCTTGATAATAATATAAAGTATTGATAATTTCTAATTCTTTGAATACTACGCTCCTGTGGAAGAAAAGTTGAAATCTTGGATGAAGCCCTGGTCAGCTTTAGGCCTCATTAGAAGATACTTGCTCTTGACCATACAACCATGAATGTGTGTTTGTGTGTGTACATGCATGCATGCGTGTGTGTGAGTATACATACATACATACCCAGTTGGCAACCATCTCAGAAATTTTGTGTCCTGGCACTGACCAATATCACCCAGCATGTTATTACGGTGTCCAACAAACTGAATACTGACATTCAAGCATCACTGTCACCTTACTGTTTTAGTGTGTATGTTTCACTGACCCTGGGAAAAATAATTGTCTTTGCTTATGTCTGCTTGATCAGGGTAGACTCAATTCTAAAGAACAAGAATCAGGTACTTTGATTGTTCTTTCTAGCGAGTCAAATGACTACATAAAGCTCCTTCTGTTGACTCGGTTTTTTTTTACTTTTTTATAGTAGGTGGCTTAAAGGTAATGCTAATTATGCCAATTCTGTATACATGGAAGTAACCAATAAAATGATTATTGGTGTTTGACAAATTCTATGCATGCATTTATCCAGTCTTCCTTGCTCATGAAACCAAAATATAATTTAAGTAAAGCGAGATCACAGCCATATCACATAACCAGCCCATTTAAAAAATACCTTTGAATTGTTGGGCAACACACCGTGTTTGAGGAGACCTATTGAGTCAAGTAAAATAAAAAATCAGATCACAATCAAATAGAAATTGTAGTTGTGGCCGATGCCAGTGCCACCTGACTGGCTTTCAAGCTGGTGGCATGCAATAAGCACCATTCATGCGTGGGTCGTTGCCAGTGTTGCCTGACTGGCTCCTGTGCGGTGACACGTAAAAAGCACCCATTACACTCTTGGAGTGGTTGGCGTTAGGAAGGGCATCCAGCTGTAGAAACATTGCCAGATCAGATTGGAGCCTGGTGAGGCCTCCTGGCTTGCCAGTCCTTAGTCAAACCATTCAAACCATGCCAGCATGGAAAACGGACGTTAAGTGATGATGATGATATTAATAAGTACTAAGCATGTCATTAATTACTTCTACAAATGCTGTTCTCGACATGTGTATCTTAATTAGTAATAACCTAATTAGTACAACTTTGAGAATTCTTGATGAAACTTGTATTTTCTCATTAATGCAAGAATGTAATACAAAATACTTTTGTGGACAATACTTCTGACAAGCTACAAATTGCTAACACTTGACCTGGGGATAACAGCACTGGACAAACAGATCAATGAGGGAACCTATATGTAGGCAGTAATTTTGCTAGAAATAACAGCTAAATCTTCAAGCCACATGCCATGATCTTTAAAAAATGGAAGGACACTTTATATATAGTACTCTTAGATACATTGTGTCTGAATAAAAGATGGGTTGATCACATCTGGACTGCCTTTGATCATAAATCTGCTCAGTCAAGGTTTACCTGAAGCTAATAGAACATTTTCACTAAATCATCATTTTGTATTGTTTAGACATTGAATGTATTACTATTTCTCAGATGAATTCACCTCTCACCTGTTATTGATTAATTTTATTAGAGAGAAAGTGGTGATGGGCAGGTGGCAGAAATGATATTAGATTTACTGTATTTAGTCACCACACTGTTTTGAGTTTAAATCCCACTGGTGTCATCTTGGCCTTCAGGCAATCAATACTAGTTATGTACAGTTGAATTCCTTACTTTCTGAGTGAAATCGTTTTTTTTTTTTTTTGTGTGTGTGTCAATGTTAGAATTGGTTACAACAGTGGAGGGCCAGACACAATAGCGTACCTGACACAATGCTTTTCTGTGTCTATGTCTGGCTTTTTACCATTTTGTACAGGCACAGATGCGGCTGTGTGGTTAAGAAGCTTACTATCTTGACAACATGTGATGGTTTGTGAATGAGCATTACCATCATGCAAGTCATGTTGGTGGTTTCCAGTCTTCTATGAAAAACATGTCTAGCCATAGGGAAGTCTTACCTTATCTGGAAACAGGTGAAGGTTGGCTACAGGAGGGACATCTAGTTAGAAAAATCTGCCTCAGCAAAATCCATCTGACCTATGCTGGCATGATAAAGTGGACATTAAATAATAATGAATTCAAATCCCAGTGAAGCCAACATAGCCTTTCACAGTCTTCTAAGTTAAAGAAGTACCAATCAAATACCAAAGATAATTTAATTGAATATTCCCTCTCGCCTATAATCATCATCATCATCATTGTTTAACATCCGTTTTCTATGCTGGCATGGGTTGGACGGTTTGACTGAGGTCTGGAGAGCCAGCAGCTGCACCAGGCTCCAATCTAATCTGGAAATGTTTCTACAGCTGGATGCTCTTCCTAATGCCAACCACTCTGAGGGTGTAGTGGGTGTTTTTTACATGCCACCGGAACAGGAGCCAGTCAGGTGGGCCTGGCATCGATCACATTCAGATAGTGCTTTTTACATGCCACCAGTAAAGATAATTGTGGCCAGGTGTTTTGTTATTTACCAGGAAGATATCTATTCTTAAAGTTTGAGTACATTTTTGGTAATTCCCCTGTTTCCATTCTCATCTCTCAGTTCAACTCATCTTCAGAGTGATTACATTTGTTTCTTTAATATTTTTCCAATTTATATTTTCGAAAGTGATAGAAAGCATATTTTGTCTTCTCTATTTCCAATTCTGTCACAGCTACATAATTACCAGGTTGCATAGTAGTTACTATTCCTGGCTCAATAGCTCTTGTATTCTTTGTATTGTTTGAACCACTTCCATAGTGGCAGTCTTTGTACCATTTCTTTTGTGTCAATCTCACACTCTGTATATCTGTATATAGATCAGGAATATGTAATTCTTAACACTAATTATATTAGTTAGATATATTGATGCATTCATATAAATTCTTTTATTGTATCAGTCATACACTGTGGCCATACTGGAGCACTACCTATCAAAAAAAAAAAAGCACTGATGAAACAAAATAATATATTTTGATTCTGTGTTGCTGTTTGACTTTGAAGAAATAAGTTGAATTACCTTCAGATCCCCTCTCTTTCTCTCTCTCTCCCCCTCTCTCTCTCCCTCCCCCCCTCTCTCTCTCTCTCTTTGTGTGTTTGATAAGTTTATTAAGTATCAATGTACAAAGCTCTCGGCCCTTGAGTCACTCAGTAACTGCTGATTATTAGGTACACACACATATACATACACACACACACCCACACATATACATACACACACACACCCACACATATACATACACACACCCACCCACACATACACACACACATATACATACACACACATTGTGAATACTGAAGGGTTAAAGTGTACATTTCCAGGAGTGGAAGGGTAAATAGCTAAGTAAAAGACAAGGGCAATTCCAGATGATCGGGAGGAGGGCTGCTCTGAATAACAGGTAATACAAGCCTTGGGTTTTGATATGGGGCTGGTGTGGGATGGTGGGGAGAAGAAAAGTGAAAAAGCACAGTACCCACGTGGGTGAGAGTGAGAGGGTGGGTGGATAAAAAGTACCTAAGAGAGCTAATTGTGAAATCCAACTCTAATATCATAGCCATATTCATGTTTTGCATGGAATGGTGAATTAGTGAGATTTGTGTGTGTGTGCATGCATGCACACACGCATACACACACACTTTATTTTACTGTTTTCTATCCAGGGAAGTAGGAGGGGAAGTTGTTTGCCAACCAGACAGACTAAGGAAAATTATATTACATTTGAGTAAGAGACATAGAACAAATGTAATGGTAAGATTTGAACTCATGAATGGGTGTGGCTGTGTGGGTAAGAAGTTACTTCCCAACCATGTGGTCTTGGGTTCAGTCCCACTGCATAACACCTTGGGCAAGTGGCTTCTACTATAGTATTGGGCCAACCAAGGCCTTGTGAGTGAATTTAGTAGATAGAAACTGAAAGAAACTGTTATGTGTGTGTGGTGTACTCTTGCTTAGACATGATGTAGAAAATCTGCCTCAATAAATTCCACCTGACCCATGGAAGCATGAAAAAGTGGATGTTAAATGCCGATGATCATCATGTGATATGTTGATGAGCACCTTAATTTCACCATATTTTGCCTCCTTAATAAATAATCTCCTAAACAGCAAAGAGTTCTTTTTTAGCATGCACTTAACTACAGTTTCATGGAGTGAAGCTGATGAAAAACAAATCAACTCACTTCAGATGGGACACCAATGTGCTGTAGCAAGTATTCTCAGATAATTTTGTATCTATTCTTAATGGACAGACAGTCATATTTGGGTTGACTTTGTAGCATATGAAAGAAAGATTTTTCTACATGCATGTTTTATTGCTTTATCATGTATTCATCTTTACATATCATTTTTTTTTTTTCAATTTTATAATTTTAGGTAAGTGTTTGATGCCAAATCCTGTCCTCAGTGTCTTCAACAACCTTGTGAATTTGTATGTTACTTCTTATAAAGCTAAGTATACACATATAACCTTCGAGTCTCTGTACAATATTTTAAAATTTTTTTATCTCAAATGTCTTACTCTTCTTATCGAAAACTCATTCAGAATGACATATGCTGGTTTAGAAATGTAGCTCTCTCTCTTTCTATATATATATCATTATTTTACATATTATCAACACTGAATTGACTTGGAATATTAACCAAATTTAAATAAACAAATTTCTGAAATTTCTACCACAAAATCAATATAGATTCATAATTTATGTTTTTCAATACTACTAACTTACTTTTGGCTGCCTCTGGTTCTAATACAAAACTGTTTATCTAAAAGTGTTCACATTTAAATTTAAACATTTTGGTTTGTCTCAGGAGGGTCATTATGCCAATAATAGACACCTGGCATAATAACTCTCCCAAGATACAACAGAATATGTTTCAATACATGAATTCATATCAAGAACCTTGCAAACCGAATGCAAAAAATTAAATTTAAACTTTTCCATCAGGTTTGCATCAGAGTTCGAACTTAAAAATATAAAGCTAAAAAAATAAATAAATAAATAAAACTAAGGCATTTTGTTCAGTGCTCTACCATTTCTGCTAATCCACCTCTCTAATATTATTGTAAAGAAATACTATTATTCATAATTCAGCATGTAGACAGAAAATTGGTGAAGTCATTTTAGTGTCAGAGGATAGAAGATAAAAGTTAGCTCTGGCTGGAATGTATCTAAAAGCTGGTAAAGTATTAATTCTGGATTAGTGGAATCATTGGTGTCTGACAGGATAGCATGTTTTATGGTATCTGTTTAGCTCTGTGCATTCTGACTTCAAGTCTCACCTCCTGTCACATCTAATAAACATCTACAGGAAATATGTTGATAGTAGGTTGATGTTCTGAGTGGAGAAGGGTTAGAGGAGACAAAAGTGGTCAGTATGGAGCCTTTATAGATGTTGAGAGGAAGTGAGATGGGTGTATTGTGAGCTTGGGTATGTGGAGAGATGGTATGCAACTAACTTGTTCTGAATAGTAGAGGCTGATGTAGCAGCTATAGAAAACGCAGAGAAAGGAAACTGCAGGTCTATGAGCCAGATGTTGTACATAACTCAATTTCAAACAAAGCTTTATTCCAGAGCTTTATGAACCTAAAGCTTTATTGCAAACATTATGGGGAAATTGATGATCTAGAAAATTCTCATGAAGCTCTTTCAACTTACTGAATTGAAACAAACTGAATAAACCACTGTTTTTATAAAAAGAAGGAAAAAATGATAATAATAATAATAAATTTTTAAATATTAAAAAAAAAAAACTAATAAAACTAAACTTTCACTCTTTTTTTTTGTGTTCTTTAAGAAGAGTCAATATCATTGAAAAAACTTGCATTTTCTCAAATCTGAAATATCTTTAATTTAATCATAATCTTAATGAAGACATATGTATTAAAATGATTTTCTTCATGTTTTAGTCTGTTTTCCTTTAGATAAGACATTTTGTTTAAAATGGTCTCTAATTTTGTAAATTTACCTCAAAGTTTCATGTGAAAAAACTACAATTCACTATCTACCAGGTAAATCAGTGAGTCTTCTCCTCACAAAAACAAGATGAAGTTGGTGAAAGATGGCATTAAGATATATTTGCTAAAATATATGAGAAATTTTAAAATGCAGGAATTTTCAGCAGAATGCATGGAAATTGTCTCATAATGCAAGAAGGTTACTAAGCCTGATCTCATCCTGATCATCATTTAACATCCACTTTTCCATGCTGGAATGGGTCAAGCAGATTTTCTATGATTGGATACCCTTCCTGTCACCAACTCTAACCTGTTTCCAAATAAGGTAATATTTTCCCATGGCTAGGCATGTATGATGATGATGATGCTTGTTTACAACCATCTCATGATGCCTGGAGAAAGGTACATACAAGCACGCATACACACATATATACTTACATGTGCATATGTCCCCTTAATAGAATTCTTACACCAAATCAGCATGATAAAATAGATGACAAGGCTTGACTTTTGAATTTTGGTTATAGTCCGTCCAGCAGGCTTCCACCCAACTCCAGTTTCATTTTCCAACATGATCTAGGTTGACATGAGGTGATGGTAAAAGAAACTAATCCAAAGGGTTGTGCAGTGAGAGCAAACCTGAAACTTAATGTTTAGATTACGATATGAACTTCTTACCCAAACAGCTATGTCTGCAATCCATTGCATCCCTCTCTGCACATATACAGACAAATACACAAACACTCATTTTGAAAGTTTTTTTCCTTTTAATTAGTTAAAATCAAATGGACAGTAAGTAAAAGTACATCAGGGTGATAGAAGGATGGAAATAGTTTTCCTTAAAAAAAATACCTTTCAAAACGTACGGAACAAATTTTTTTTAATTGTCTCTTAATGTCGTCTCATTGTTTTTTGATATTACGAATTCTAAAAACTGAAATTCTGCGTCTTCTGTGATTGATATTGTTATATTTGTTGTTTTCATTGGTTGGGAACTCTGTTAATATTTAGAATAAATACGTGTGTTTTTCTTCCTTTTTCTCTCTTTATACCTTTTGTTCTTTCTCTTTCTTTATTGTCATAAGATTCCCATTAACAAAATGGTGCAAAGAGTTGTGTCTGGTGGTTGTAGTAATGTGGTGTATAGGGCCAGGTTGGAGAAAGTCTGTGTGTCTCTCTCTTTCTATTCTCATAATTTCTCGGTTTCATCCTTTTCTCTCACTCTCTCTCCTTTCTCTCTCTACATGTAGTTCTTTCTTTCTATTTTTTCTTTCTCTCTCTCCCTCCCTCTCTCTATCACACACACACACAAATCATAGATTCCATTACAGTGAGAATGTGAAGAGTTATGTATGGTGGATGTAGTAGATGTAGTGATAGTTATGGTAGTACATGAGCAAATTTAGAGTAAGATATGTGTATTTTGGTCCCCCCCCTTTCTCTCTCTCTTGCTTTATTTGTGTGTGTGTGGCAAAGCTCATTTGCTCATGTAGTAGAATGAAATGTATTGGTGATGGTGATGTTGGTTGCAACAGCAGTATTGGCACCATGTAGAGAAGACTGGAGTGGTGTGTGTGTGTGTGTGTGTGTGTGTGTTTTGGGGTCAGTTAAAGTCAGGTGCAGTGATGTTGTCTAATTTATCATTTTGTATCTTTAATGAGTTTCATTGTTGTTAAAATTAGACTCTGTGTAATTTAGATTGGATGAGGGTTGTGTTGGTGGTGGTGGTGTTGTGATTGCTAGATCATGAAATTTGCTGTGGTTTAACCCCAGGTCAATCCCAGTGGAGCAGATCTATGAATGAAATCAGTCCATCCATGACCGTTACATTGATTTAAGGATCTGTAGAATGTAGGACTTCAATATCTAATGTGACCTTTCCTTTCTCAAGATAGTAGGGTAGCATTTGAAAGATATTTGGTTGCTATTTATAGCAGATCAAGTAACCTCATACCTGGATGTTATGCTCATTGAATTCAAAACAAAAACCAGGATTAACAAATTGCAGGATTCATTACCAGATGGTGAAGAAGAATGGTACTTCTGCAGCAGTGAACACTTTGAGAACGTGAAGTACATAGAGAAGATAAGCACAAGCGATATAGTTTAGCAAAGTATTGATGGTGCTGGTGGAGTGGCAGTCCTTGCAGTGGTAAATGTGTACATTTGTAATTTTTGTTGAATAGTGAGGACGCTTGAGACAAGAAAACTTTATGCAATACTTCACCAGCTCAGTATAGCCTCATTGCAAATCTCCATTAAGGAGCTCCCTAATATCTTCAAAATTGGAGCCAATTTGTGCCTATAAAATATATGATATGGCTATGCATAATCAAAGAATGGTCACACATATGATATAGATCTAGCTCAATGCAAGTAGAACTAAGATCTTTGTCTAAGTGATGTCTAACAATGACATTTCTTACTTGTTACCAATGCCACCAATGCTTAGTAAGAGAGAGGGGGGGCAGCAGCACCTATGACGTTATCTTGGGGGCCTTCAAGATTGAAGTGGATGTGTAAGTGAAACAAGCATGACTCGTGAAAGCATTGCACCCACAAATTTTGAGTTATTTGAATGCTCCCATCTGATTAGACACTGCTAACCACCCTCAAGGTCCTGGCTGTGGTATTAAACAGAAGACAAATTAGGTTTATTACTCTTGGTTTTCTCATTGTTAACATACAACGTTGATTTGTTGTAAACAAATTCTCTTCAAAGTATGTATTAATAAGAATGGCTCTTGTGCGGGTGGCACATAAAAGACACCATTTCGAGCGTGGCCGTTTTCGTGCGGGTGACACGTAAAAGCACCCACTACACTCTCTGAGTGGTTGGCGTTAGGAAGGGCATCCAGCTGTAGAAACTCTGCCAAATTGGATTGGAGCCTGGTGTTGCCATCCGGTTTCACCAGTCCTCAGTCAAATCGTCCAACCCATGCTAGCATGGAAAGCGGACGTTAAACGACGACGACGTATGTAGAGAAAGAAATACCCAGAAAGCAATCCTGATGATGGGGGAGAAAATTGAATTGCCATCCTTTTGTTAACAGTAAAGTACATTATACATAATGAAAATTGTTTAATATTGTATGATGTATAATATTACCTAATTGTTAATCTTACATTTTTATTTCTTTGTTCACGTGTATTTTTATGTATATATGTGATTTGCTGTAATTGATATGCATAAAGTGTGTGTGTGTGTAAACTTATGTAAGGATATATAGTATATTCTCTAGAAACTAGCTCATTAACAAATACTTATAATCATAGCTCATTAATAAATCAACTTAGGATTTGTTTCTAATTACCTAAGCAAAGTGGAAAAGAATTGATTTCCGCTTAAATATAATTGTATAGCTAATAGAGTGTAAAGTCATTTTAGTTGAGTGGCACTCGTCCTCTGTCTCAATTCAAAATAGTGCAATAATATGGTGAAATATGTCTGATTAGGTGTGTGTTTAGGGGAATGAGAACTGGTATATAAACAAAAATGCCTTAGTTGTGTCATGAAGAATAGGGTCTCAGTGGTACTCTTGTCTTGGCACAAACCTAAACTGTGTCTTATACATAAATATACACATAATATAATATATGGGCAAGTGTTTTCTATTATAGCCAGGCTAACCAATGCTTTGTGAATGAATTTGGTAGATAGAAACTGTAGAAGGCTGTCCCCAAACACATAGTTCTGGGTTCAGTCCCACTGTGTGGCACCTTGGGTAAGTGTGTTCTACTTTAGCCCCAGGCCAACCAAAGTTTTGTGAGTGAATCTGGTAGATAGAAACTGAAAGAAGCCTCTCTGTGTGTGCATGTTTCTCCCCCATATGAAAGGCTTCTTTCAGTTTCCATCTACCAAATCCACTCACAAGGCTTTGGTTGGCCCAAGGCTATTGTAGAAGAGATTTTCCCTAGGTACCACACAGTGGGACTGAACCCAGAACCATGTGGTTGGGAAGCAAGTTTCTTACCACACAGCCACGCCTGTGCTTATATTTAACATTAGAGCAGAATTGCTCTGACATACCATAAAAGCATAAGCAACATAATTGTTTATCTTGTATTTGTGTCAGTCATTGGATTGCAGCCATGCTGGGGCAACACCTTAAAGGACTCAATAAATCAACACCAGCACATTTTTTTTTTTTTTTTGAGCCTATAATTTATTCAGTTGCGCAGATGTAAATAAACCTACACTGATTTTCAAGCAGTGTGAAGAGATGCACATAAACACAAATACACACACACACACACACACACACACATGACAGGCTTCCATACAGTTTCCATTTATTAAATTTATTCAAAAGATATTGATTGGCCCAGAGCTGTAGTAGAAGACACTTGCCCCAGGTGCCACACAGTGGGACTGAACTTCAACACGTGGTTTCTTAAGCAAGCTTCTTAACTACACAGCTATACCTGTGTCTTTAAGATACATAAAATAATAGTTTCTTTCTATTGTCAGTCGGTCATATGATATGTTGGCCTCTCTTGTCTGTTGGTCTCCCTTCTTGTGTCACAGAACTCAGTCTGTTTAAAGTTATCTCTCTCTTATTAGCAATGTCAGTCTTTGCCATTCCTGTTTACTCAATGTTTTCCTCTTTTACATTTTCTTTTGCTCTCTCTCTCTCTCTCTCTCTCTCTCTCTCTCCCCTTCTCTCAGCAAACACATTTCATCGCCACTCTCTTGTCTTACGATGATTTTCCCTCCTCAAAATTGTTTCTTCCATTTTGTATTACTTTTCCCTCACATCTTCTTTAATTTTTGAACTTGCACACGCATATACACAAATGTGCATGCACATACTCACACACACACACGGAACCTTATGGATTATATTACATAATGACACTGTTGAACTCTTCGTGCGATTAACCCCAACACTTGAGGTATTTAGTTTACTGCTGCTCTTTCACAGTTAATCAAAAAATCATTTGTAACAACTAAATTAGGCTTCATTTCTCTCTTCTTTTCCTCTTTCCCTCTGCTTTTTTTTCTTTTTCTCTCATCCAATTCCACTGTCTCTCATGCTTATATATTTACACATTTCCCCTCCCTCCTCCCTCTATCTATCTATCCGTCACTCAGTATAAGTGTGCTTCGAGCCTACTGGCTCATGAGGCCAGACCTTCCCCAGATTTTCAAGATAGAAGAATAAAGAGTAAAAGTAGTTAGAAGAATATTGGCAGGAAAATAACCACTTGGGTTATCCCAGAAATGGCTATAAGACTTCAAATTCACCTTACCCTAATTAAATTATTCTAAATGACTTGAGATACTCGTTCTGCCTTGGCTTTGATTTTTCTCTTAAAATAATATATACATGTTATAACGGAACCCTAACACAAATCCCTAGATCCAGTCTTAGCTGTGATCTTGGAACCTAATGGTTGACCAACTTATAGCACTTACCCAGCATACCTATTGTTTAGATCACAAGTGAACTAAACCCCTCGTATTCTTTATATATATATCCCATTCATTCAGTTTCAATGTCTGTCTTAGTTTCCTTATCGGTTTCTCTTTTCTCCCTCTCTTTCATACAGATTCTCTTCTTCATTTTCAATCTCTCATTCTTTCCTCGGTTCTGTTTTTTTCCTTCATCACTACTAACTACTACAACAAACTCACCAGCCACATTTACACAAATTTATCAGTCAGACAAACTGGATAAGTACCTCAAATTAATAGTAAATCAATAGATCAATAGTTAAACAACAGAGGCGCAAAATCCCTGATTTTCAATGAATCTAATTGCTTTCTATGGCATTCTTCGATAATATTAGCTTTTGAGATGTGCAAATGAGGTACCTTTACTTACCAATTGTGTGTATGTTTGCGTGTGTGGGCATACATGTACATTATGTCAGATTATATTTCATATATAAAGATATATATATATATTCATCTTTCATTCTTTTTCTGACTTTTCATCTGTCTATATACCTGTTATTTGTTTTTCTCTCTAACTATCTATTGCTGGTCTATTTGACTACATCTCTCTACTCCTGTCAATCTACGTGTTTTTCCTATGTATCTATATTTCTGTACATCTCTTTCTGTGTCTTGCCATCTATTTGTCTATATGTTTGTATATTTATATAGGCTTTCATCTCTCTACCCACCTATTAATCTCTATCATTCTTCCTCTCTCTCACTCACTCTTTTCTTTGCCTCTTACTCTTTCACTTTCTCTCTCATCTCTCTCACACACTCTCTCTTTACTCTTTCTCACCCACTCACTCTCACATTCTCCATACCCACCACAGTTGCTCTGTATTGTGATCATGATGTCCACATTCAGTGGAGTTAACTTTGTTTACTTGTTAGCAGGTTTCATATCCCATTTAATATCATAACTGTTCATTAGGTGGTATCATGAATAAGTTATGTGATTTTATGAAAAACCATTCCATTGATTTATTCATGAACACATGTGTATGCAAGTATGTGTGTGTGAGAGCTTATATGTGTGTGTGACTGCACATGTGTATCTATGTGTGATTTCCTTTACTACATTATAACACTTTTTGCTTCCAGAAATATTTTACATATTTGAATGTTTTCATATTTTATTTTCAGATTGTTGTTATTGTTATTCTATGATTAGATGGCTGTCTTTTCCATTGCTAAACTATTTAACTACTTCTTTGCTCAGCAAGTGCTAGTCATACATATTAAATGTCTATAACAGCACGGCCACCTCACTTGCAGGCATCAGCTAACACACGTCCACCATTTCATCTCCAATAAAAGTTCATGTTCTACATACAATACATTATGCGTGTCTCTATGTATACTCAGTGACAATTCAAGAAGTTTCAGCTTGAAATAATATATGTATAGCATACATGCATGTATAAAAACGTGTGTGTATGTGTATAAACATATATGTATAAAAACATGTGTACTTATGTACATGTGTGTGTATATGTATTTGAAAACGTTTTAGAAAGGATTCTTGATACAGTCACAATATCTGAAGAAAGATTTTCTTGAATTAAAAATTAATTACTTAATCTTTTTTTTTTTTTTGACACAAATCTTTTGGAAATAAGTTTGTTTGATTGTGTAAGTGCTTTCACTGTTTCACAGCTTTTCAAACACACATTATGGTATCATCTATATATTGTTTCTAGATCAGTTTGAATTTAGAATTCTCATATAAAATATTCTTCTTTTGCTTTTTTTAGTTAATCATTTTATTCTTTTATTTTGAAACAAAAGTAATATTTTGAATTTTCCATTTGCACAAATGTCTAGATGTTCACTACATGGAACATTTCTAAGAGGTGAATCTTTAATTTGCTGCTTATGTACCCTGACCCAGTGTATTAATTTTGATCCTGTTTTTCCAATATATTTTTCATTGCATTGTGGGTATTTGATGCAATTAATGAGACTTTTTATTTTGTAATTCATATATACATAAACTCCCAATTCCTTCCTATTTTTAAATGTTTTCGGTTTTACTCTCTTCAAATATTTCACACATCTCACAACAAAGGTTTCAAATATTTTGTTACTTGCATTATTTCTTATTCTGATGTGAATTTCACCTGTTAAGAGTCTTATCAGATTTACTAGTTGTCTTTGATTGTTGATATTTTGTGGTACTTCAATTATTTCTCTGAGGTTTGTTGACTGATGTAAAATTGAAAGGTATCATTGAGTAAAATTAAGATGTTATGGTTTCTATGATTATTAGCGACTACAAATGGAATATTTGTTTATGTCTTCACCTCCATTATGAAGATTTCTCCATAAGACAGAGATTAGGATCTCTTTTACCTTACTAATGGCATGATTTACTAAGAGAGGCATAGTAGAATTAAAAATATTTGTTCATAAACACAAGTACCTAAAAAAAACTCTGGGTGTAAAGACAAAGCGAAAAGTGAATCAATCAACACACATTTTTCATTCATAAACGTGGGAAATTCCTCACATTTTATATATGTGTATATATAATGTGAGGAATTTCCCAAATGTATGAATGAAAAGTGTGTGTTGATTGGTTCATACTTTTCACTTTGTCTTTACAGTCTTGTAGCAAAATCTATTTTTACTCTAAAATTTTCAAATAGAATTATAGAAAAACTGGTCGTTTGTGGATCAACAGGATTTTTTAAGCAAGGATGTAGTTCAAGGGAACTAAAATTCTTCAGTGGTATTGTATTGCTAATAATAAAAGTAATAATGATCTTCTCTTTATTCATGCCACAAATATATTGAATGAGGAGACATTACAGGAACAAATTACAAAAAAAAAAGAAAAAAATGTGAAGCTATCATGTATGAATTGGCCACTTTTGGCCAGGAAAGAAACCCCATGAATCTAGAATTCCTCTGAATACAAAGAGTGCCTTCTCACTTTTCCATGCTTGCATGGATTGGACAGAATGATTATGGTTTACTGTTGTTATAACTGGCAAATTATCAAATGTCTAATCCAAAGAAAGGATTACACATTTGCTAATTCGCCAGATGAAACTATAATAAAATGTAATTTGGTATTGTTGTGTCAACTTAATTTATTTTGCTCTGTCTCTAGCATTGAGGACTTTATAGTAGTTCTTGTACAAATATTGAATACACACACACACACACACACACACAGATGTTTAAATATGTATACGTAGTGTTGTGCATAGAAACAACCATTAATTGAAGGATCACTCAATACATTTAATTAGATTATTAATATTTTTCATATTAACCCACTGCTCTTGGTTCTATGATGCTAACTTCCTGTTTAAAGTGATCTTAATTAAAAAACCCTCCATCAAAATTTCATGTCAATTTGTGTCCCAAAACGCCAGCTTTAATAATGATGAAGTTGTTTTATCTAATTCTTCAATTCTCTAAATTCATTGACATAAAAGGCTGTGTATCTCAACAAAAATATTGTAATGAAAGGGTTAAAGGAAAAGATTGATGTTGAGTTGGAAGTTTCCAGAACTATAGTGGAGGACACTTACCCAAGGTGTTATGCAGTAGGACTGAACCCAAAACCATGTGAATTTCTTAACTACACAGCCATGTGTGCTTATATAATATATATATACACATACATATGCACACACACACACACACACACACACACACACAATGAAATACATAGATAACTTATGTATATGTATGTGTGTGTAAACACACACACACACACTCTCTGTATAAAGACTGGTGGTCTCTGTGTTGTCATGACTGCAGCGTTTCCATGGCAAAGTCCTAGGTGTGACTCATGCTAATCCGCAATGATAGTCAATCTCAGTCACTCCATCACTCGCATCAGGCTGGTAAAACCATATCGTCTGCAGGAAGTCTCACACACTCATTAACACACACTCATACACACACACACATGCACATAAACGTCTATGTGGCTAATGTCACAACGGCAAAACTACACTAGTTGCATACCTGCAGACAAGCCATACTGTCATAGTGAGATACAGACACAAACATTGTTGTGTAAATTAGACTAAACTGAATTAGTAAACACACACACACACACACATACATAGAGGCACGCATGCACACGCACACAGCAACTGAGACATATCCACTTACAAATACACACAGTGTTTGATGTTAGACTGTTAAATGACGACATCACACACACACACACACACACACACGCGCGCAAATACTGATACACATATACACTCTCTCATCACACATGTACACACAAACACATACACTCTGTCTCATCACATACATACACACAAACACATACACTCTGTCTCATCACATACATACACACAAACACATACAATCTGTCTCATCACATACACTCTGTTTCTCATCACACACAAACACATACACTTTGTCTCTCATCGATCACACACACATGAAAGCACATGCATTCTGTCTATTATCAAATACACACACACACACACACTCTCTCTCTCTCTCTCTCTCTCTCTCTCATTCCTCTATACTACCTCATTTCTCTCTTTACACCAGTATATGGAGAGTGGTGGTTGTGAAAGGTGATGTGGTAGCTGACATAATGTTTGTATTTATATCCATGTGCAAGTGTGTGAATATAGTGTATGGGTGGGAGAGAGAGAGCGAGTAAGGGGGAGAGCTGGAATGGAGATGGGAAGGGGGTGAGATGATGTATTGCAAGGAACGAGAGGCAAATAGATAAGGTGGTTGGCGTTGGGATAGACAGATTGATGGGTTGGGTTTGTAAAGGAGGGAGGCGGTATATGTGTTGTAATGTACAGGCTGTAGAATAAACAGGAGGAAATGGAAACTTGGAAGGGTTTCCCCAGTGTGTGTCTGTATATTGGTGTATATCACTGTATGTCATTTTGTAATACTGTGTGCCTACTTGTTTGTATAGCAATGTAATACAGTATATGTACAGTAAGTGTTATTGTCTATATATCAATCTGTGTTGTTGTCTTTATATTAATGCAAATATCTGTTATTGTCTGTATATTAATGCAAGTATCTATTATTTTATATATATTGTCACTGTGAGTAAATTTGTATGTATATTGGTTTCAAATTTTGACACAAGGCCAGCAACTTTGGAAGGGTTTAGGTCATTTACATCAACCTCCAATGCTCAGCTGGTACTTGTTTTATCAACCCAAAAAGATGAAAGGCAAAGTTGATCTTGGTGAAATTTGAACTTAGAATGTAAAAGGTAGGCAAAATGCCACTAAGATTTTAGCCCAGCATGGTTACAATTTTACCAGCTCACCACCTTAACTTGTGTTCTGAGTTCAAATTCCACTGAGGTCAACTTTGCCTTTCATCCTTTCGGGCTTGATAAAAGTAAGTACCAGTTGAACTTTGTGATCGATGTAAGCAACTTATTACCTCCCCCAAAATTGCTGGCCTTGTTCCAAAATGTAAAATCAATATTAAAGTATGTGTGGTAACGTTGTCTGTATATTAGTGTGTTTGTATGTTAGTGTGTAGGAGTTTACTCTCTGTATATTAATGTGTGTGTTTGTGTCTGTGTGATTTATTGTCTCTATATTAGTGTATATTTCATTGTCTGTACATTATTGTATGTCTGTATACTAATGTATATCTTATACACTGTACAGTCATATCTGTGTGTGTGTGTATTAGTCTGTATACAAACTTATTAGTGAATTATTGTCTATATTATTGTTGTCTGTTTACTACATTTCTGTTATATTCAGTACATTAATGTTCATGACTTATTTTCTGTATAGTCATGTATATTATTGTCTTATATGCTGTGTGTGAGTAACTTAACTATATACTAATGGGTGTGTTACTGTGTATGCATCATTGTAATTTATTGTCTATATATTAGATTATCAAATACATATATAAATTTGTATGCATGTGTGTGTACTTAGAAGTGTGTCTTATTGCTTGTATATTAATCTGTTTGCATGTTATTGAATATTGGAGGAAATCTCAAGGGGTTATGAAGTAACTTTAAATGACTAAGAATCAGATATATATTGTATTGTAGGCTTGTCAGAAACTTACCACTAATGTATAGTACCTAGACATGATATGTTTGTTGTGTGTGTGTGTGTGTGATACTGGAGGAAGCTACTGTTCCATCTGAACCAGTTAGTCCTCAGACGGTGCTTTAGTGAATACCTTGCTTGGGAACAGGTGAGGGTTAACAACAGGTAGGGCATCTAACTGTAGAACATCTGCCTCAATATAGCTACATCTAACCCATGCAAGCATGGAAAAATGGATATTCAGATGATGATGATGATGATGATGATGATGATATGTCATAACATTTAAAGAAGAAAAAGCTCTAACTATAAAGATTATTAGCATACTAATTATCAGGTAGCAAATATGTCTCAGCTGAGTTAAATATGAATAATTCTTTCATGCAACCTTATAACTAAGACTATATATATATATATATATATATTTATTTAAAATAGTGTATTT
This sequence comes from Octopus bimaculoides, assembly GCF_046866305.1. NCBI lineage: Eukaryota > Metazoa > Mollusca > Cephalopoda > Octopoda > Octopodidae > Octopus > Octopus bimaculoides. Next base: position 4,795,473 of record NC_142936.1, read on the forward strand.
ATGTGTTATCATTATCATCATATTTTCTCTGTCCATGACCAATTCCGGATATAGCTGTGGTGATGTCATAATGTGTTTAGAAAAGAATACACTTGATTCTTTCTTCCGACATGTCGACTCCTGAAAGTTTTGTCTTTCTCCCTTGTGGCTCTCGTAATTTGTATGGGTGTGATGGGTGAGAGGAAGAGAATTTTTAGATGTAACACACATGCATGCATTTTCTTATAAGTGTGTATGTGTGAAACTGTTATGCATATATGTATGTATATGTGTGTGTGTGTCTCTTTGTATATGTTCATCTCTTACGATTTACCATCCAGTAATGGTTTGTTTACATCACTATAATTTAGTTGTTGAACAAAATATGACTAATAGAATAAGTATCAGACTAAGAAACAAATTAATTAGTAGGTCAATTTGATTGACTAAACATTTTCTAGATTGGTGTCCCAGCTTGGCTGCTGTCCAATAACTGAAAGGATGAAAGGCAAGGTTGACCTCAGTGGAATTTGAACTCAGAACACAAGTTAAGGTGGTGAGCTGGTAAAATTGTAACCATGCTGGGCTAAAATCTTGGCGGCATTTTACATTCTAAGTTCAAATTTCACCAAGATCAACTTCACTATCTCTCTCTCTCTCTCTCTTTCAGTTTCCATCTACCAAACCCACTTGTTACGTTTTGGCTAGTCAGGGGATTATAGTAAAAGATAAGTACCCATGGTCTCATGTAGTACGACCAAAGCTGAAGCCATGTGACTGGGAAGCAAAGTTCTTACCATACAACCTGGAAATGTTATATTTTATAAGCATATCCATAAGATCTTATTGCTTAATATTGTTTACTTACTAAGATACTGAAACAATTCAAAACTAAAATGTAAAACTGACACAGAAACCATAAAATGACTACATAGAGTCTCCCTTAGTTTGCTAATCTCTTGGTTTGAATGTTGTTGTGGCCTAGTCCCCACACCAGAGCTAAGACAATCAAAATGGAGACACTGTCATCCGTATTCTTTAGACACAGAATCAAATGTCTTTCATTTTCCTGACAGTGGCAGTAGTTTTGAATATTTCTTGTAAGTTGAACAACTGTATAGAGGTTCCCTCATTAACTTATCTTTGAGTGTAGTTGTTGTTGTTGTTGTTGTTGTTGTTGGAACAGGTGCTGGTGCTGGGAGGGTTTAATGGATGAGTCAGGTGTCTGATAGATGGCTTCTCCTTTTTTTCCATTTCTTTCCCTACTCTACTTCCCTATGTCTTCTTCTTCGCCCCACCTTCATACTTTTTAGTTTCCTCCTTCACCACCACCACCACCACCACTGCTGCCATCATTCAAGGATAGTTAAGGGAGAGTATAGGTGTTGGTTGCCATGGACTTGTTTGAGTCTTGAATATTGTTTAAAGTTTCTTACCATATTCTTTAGAAGGATCTGTGATAAGAAGGAAGGAAGGAGTGAAAGAAAGGAAAATGGAGTATAGAGGGAGAGGGATAAATGAAGAATGAAAGAAACGGAAAGGAGGAGGGACACAGTAAGTAAGAAAGAAGTGATTGATTGATTGATTGATTGATAGATGAAAAAGTGATTAAGTAGTATGGTAGGGGCAGAGATGTTCTCTTCCTGTTCCCGCCACTCTTACTGCTTTTTGTTTTGTTTTTCTTTTCTTTTCCTTTTGCTACTTTATCTTCCCTATTCTTTCTTAGCCTATTACAATCATCTTCAGCAACAACAGCAGTAGTAGTAGTACAGCCACCACCTCCACCACCACAATTACTAAACATCTTCCCCTAATTCTATATACCACTCCCACATAAGCTCCCATACTACACTCCTATTCTCTACATTGCCAAAGACATGGAAGATATAACAATAGCAATCAATGTTAAAGTGCATTCCAACAGATCATAGACGTGCGTGCATGTGTGTGTGTGTGTGTGTGTGTGTGTGTGTGTGTGGTATTTTGTTTCGTTTGTTTTTTTCCGTGGGTGGTGAATGGGTGTTTCAGAAGTTATGACAACTAAATAATACACACGCCTGCATTCACATACACATGCAAAACGTTCCCGTACATCCCTGCTCATTTTATGCATATGCATGTTCACATTGACACAAGTTGATTTAACTTTCTGAATAATAATAATAATAATAATAATAATAATAATAATAATAATAATAATAATGATGATGATGCCTTTGTTAATAATAATGATAGTAGTAATAAAAATATATAGATAATATAACATAAGCGTGTGTGTGTAAGTAATACAGTGTGTATGTGTGGGTGTCTATTTTTGAAATCTCTGAGATATTTCTCTAAACAAAATGCTGGTTGCTGAATAAGAAACAAAACTCTTTCAATGGAATTTTGATAAGAGCAACAGTAGTAAGGACCTACAGGGTGAAATTTAGAAAAGTTTTGCATATTTTCATTTTTCCACTGAAAGATTGAATTTGTAGAATCAATGTAGGATGACGCCTTTCTTTATTTGAAAACCCCAGTTTTTGAGATTGTTACTTAGACATTAAACAAAATAACCAGATCTGGCCTGGCATGACTCAACAACCACCAAGTTCACAAATGTCTATAAGTACTAAAGTTAATTTATAATCTGGATAGAGAGGTTGTTGGTTTCAAGAAAGTGACTAACATTTTAATGAAACACTCACATCTGCTGGGCAGTTGACCGCAACATCAGTACATATTCTGGCATTTGAATCTATTAGAAGTTTGATGGGAATGTGCTGCCAATATTCCTTGTGTTGAAGTCTGTGAATGTACTCAATGTTAGGAATATTTATTTGTATTTTTGTCCCAAGAATGTCCTCCCTTTGGATTGTGTTGTATGTTGTTTCAGCAACAACTGTCATGCTGTCGATTGCTAGTTTGCTTATAAGAAGTTTGTGACTTGACATTTTTGGACAGCTGCTGATCACATGTATAATGTCTTCCATACTTGTGCACCATAATCCATATAAGATGTTTAGATGTTGTGTGTGTATGTATGTGCATCTGTTTGAATGTATGTGTGAATGCTTAAATCAGTGAAAATGTACACACACACACACTATACTATATATATTATATAAGAGTGTGTATGTGTGTGTGTGTGATATTGACTGTTCAAAGATAAAGCTACTGCTTTATAATCTGCCCCAGGTTATCTTTTTGGTATGCACAAATTAAGAGTAATTTGGGAGTCTGCACTGCCTGTCTGAAAGGAGAGGGAGTTCTTCAGTTCCAAAGTAGAATCACTTTACTGTTCATTAGTGTAGGCTCAGAAAAAAAAAGGTAGGAAACAAACTTGATGGGACCTACACTTGTATGTTGTGTGCTGTTCTCAGCAAATCAGGGAAATAACATCCAATGAAGGAAGAGTTTTATGGAAATATCTCCACCATACCATCAATCATTCAAGAGTGGAGGGCAAGATATGCCAGTCACTGATATTGAAGCAAAGATAATTTAGTGAGTTCCTGTGCCTTGGGCATTCTCATGTATGATGCCCCAGAATGATGTACATTGACCATCTCTCTCAAATTCCACCAAGGCTAACTTTGCCTTTCATTCTTTTAGAGTCAATAAAGTACAAGGGGGTGCTGAAAAGTTCCTGGCTTTAAGGGTATTGCGAAAGGTTTGATTGGGGGCCTAATCTTCCAAGTTCTTTTACAGGGCTTAGAAAAACTGAAGGACCACTGCAATAAGTATATGAATTTGAGAGGGAAATATGTTGGATAAAATCATAATTAACTGATCCTTCTGTAATTTTTTTCCCCCAAAGCCAGGAACTTTTCAGCAGCCCCTCATAAGTACCAGTTGAACACTGGGATTGATGTAATCAGCTAGTCCCCTCCTCAAGAAAATTCAGGCCTTGTGCCTATCATAGAAAGGATTGTTATTATACTGTCAGGCTTTACATTCTGAGTTCAGATTCCACCAAAGTCACCTTTGCCTTTCATCCTTTCAGAGTTGATGGAATAAGTACTAGATGAACACTGAGAGGGAAGATATAATTGTTATCCCCACCCCCATCATCCAATCCCCTAAAATTTCAAGCCTTGTGCCTATTGTTGTTGTTGATAAGGGTGACTTCTAGTCCATTAATGCAAGTTTCTTGCTGGAATTGCAGCCACTAAATGGTTTATCAATGCAGAAATGTTTTAAATGCCAAAGGAATTATCATCGTTGTGAGACAACGTGTTGTAAACTTCCATTTTGGTCCTATTACATGTGTCTGGTAGATCAATCATGTTCTATTTCATTGTTGTAATTTGCCAGGTAGAATTTCATTTTCATGATAGTATTTTGATATTACCTTCGTCCATGTTGCGTTTGATGAGTGACCAGTTGATGTCCAAATGACCGACACTTTATTCCTTCAAGTGGCAATAAATATCTGTATAAGCTGGATAAGGTTCAGGCATTCCTCTTTCCTGGTTTGCTGACTGCAGATTTATGATAGGAGAACATGCTTTTATGGCTGGTTTGACTCACACATTATATAAATGTATACATCCACATACTTGGATATATCATACTTGAAAGTGTCTGATATTTGAATGTGTACATCTGAATGCTCACACACACTCATACATATTTATGAAAAAAAAAAGAGCATGATGATGATGATAGTACTGTGTGATTGTCATGGGATGATGTTGTTTATGATTGGTGTGATGGCAGCATCTAAATTTGACTGGATTGTAAACAAAAACAAAGAAAAAAAAAAAAGAAGCAGTGAAAAACCATCACAAAATCAAGCAAAATAACTGTAAAAATGTATACTGTCTTCTCTGAATTTCCCTCTTACTCTGTCTTTCGCATCATTTAATCTCTTTCTCCCTCTCTTTCTCTCACCCACACCGACACATGATGCACGCTCATCCTCTCTTCACCTTATGTGTCTGATATAGTTATTAAGGTGTCAGGAATACATTGACTGCGATCTATAACAGAAAACTGAATCATCAGAAGGGGTTTCCACCTCTGCTGCCATCGCAGAAGAATGAATGAAGGAATGTAGAAGAGGAGAGGAAGGAAGGAAGCAGGGTAGGGTGTGATGGGGAGTTAGGACAAGGGAGAGGAAGAAACAAATGGAAGAAGGAAAACTTAGTGCTATGAGGTTTGGCAATAGCGGTGGTGGCGGTGGTGTTGGTAGTGATGACGGAGGGAGGAGTTGAATGGGTAAGAAACCTGTTGTCAAAAACAATATGACTCTGATGCGTGCGTGTGTGCGTGCATGCGTGTGTGCATGTGCATGCGTGTGTGTGTGTGTGTGTGTGTGTGTGTGTGTGTGTTATCATTGAAGTGTAAAAAATTGCTGGCAGTTATGAAAGAATGAATAAATAAATATGATAATGTGGATAATGATGGTGATGATGATGACTGTAATGGTGGTGGTGGTGGTGGTGGCGAATGTGATAATGGTGAATATAGTAATGTTGATAGTGCTGCTGTTGCTGATATTGATGATGAATAGAAGGATGTTGATCATGCAGATGAATAAAATGATGCTGATGGTGGTGATGAATAAACAATGGTGATGATGATGATGATGAATGTAATGAGATTATGAAAACAGGAAAGAATACAAGAGAAAAATGAAGAACAAAAAGCAATGAGACAACATTTATGCTACACAGGTGCACATACACACACATGCATATGCACACACAACACATAGCAGATTAGCGGAAATAAATTAACACTTTCCGACACCTGAAGCGCATAGAGATATAAGTTTAACAATACAAGAGAACTTTTCATATTTGTGATGTTGATGGTAATGATGATGATGATGACGATGACGATGATGATGATGATGATGATGATGGCAAGTGATGACAGTAATTATAGTTGTCAGGATGGTGGCATTGATGTGGGTAATCTTATAGGATACCAGTGATGGTGATGATGTTGAGGACATAATGAATTGCTAATTAAGCATAGGAAATTTAAAAATGTAAATATTTTCAATTCCACCCACTTGTAAAAAAAAATTAAAAAGACCCTTAAAGAAAGCAGAGACCCGCCTACCTTCTCACTCCACTGATAACTCCCCCCCCCCCCCCACCTCCAAACAGCTAATCTGCACCCCCTTTATATATATATGAAAAATAGAGGCTGTGTAGTAAGAAATTTGCTTGTGGAACCTTGAGCAAATGTCTTCTATTGTAGACCCAGACTAACTAAAGCCTTGTGAGTGGATTTCCTGGACAGAAACTGAAAGAATCTCATGCGTGTATATGTGAGAGTGTATGTTTGAGCTTCTTTGCTTTGACAAATCCTTATTTCAATGTATGTGTGTGTGTGTGTATGTGTGTGTGTGAGTATATATTTGCCAACTAAGTGTGGCATCCTATACAGGACAATGCTACTGATGTTTATAGCCCCAGGAAGATATCTCCTCCAGCTGGCTAACGACATATTCTGTGTCCAATTAGTATTTGCAAGTGGAGGTCATCACTCTCATCTTTAGCCTTACGTGATACACACAGACCCGAGTTTCCGGGTGATAAACAGACACACACACACACACACACACACACACCCTTTCATTCTTTCACTTGTTTCAGTCACTTGACTGTAACCATGCTGGGGCTCTGCCTCAAATGGTTTTACTTGTTGCCTATGTTGACCCCCAATTCTTTCCAGTCATCTCAAATCCTCTGCATTCAGGGCCCATGTCTTACTGCCACACACCATTTGTACTTCTAACATAACATCACACAATCTGCATATCCTTCTTCTGGCTTCAGCGATTGAGCTTTGCTCATGATAAGGAAGTGCTTTCTTGAATCTATTTGGTTATTTCTCACATTGTGATGCAGTGGAGAATACCACCACCACCAACAACAACACCAACAACAACAAATTCAAAGTAAGAGCAATAGTAATTTCATCCATGGGTGATAGCATTAGCATTTTGCTGGGTGGCTTAGCATTATTTTATCATTTTCTTTTCAGAATTGTTATAATTTTGTTCTTTTTAAATCATCATCATTATTTTTTGTGAGCTTTATTTTTTATTATATTTTTCCAGTAATGTGTTTTCATAAATATTTTTGTTGTTTTAAATTTATATATATTATCCCCCCCCCCCTTTCATTTTAACTTTTTCTGTATTTTTTTTTTTTATTTTGTTTTATATCTCATAGTTTTGATGGAGAATATATAATTCTAGAGAAACGCTTCTCTATTGTGACATCTTGTCATGCCAAAACTTCTTGGTTCTCTGATTTTCTGTTAAAATTGTTGTTGTTATTATGTAAGGAAAACATTATTATTATTAAGAAAATAAAGAAAACATTATTATTGCTTTTGTTGTTGCTGTTGTTTTAGTTGTTGCATCTGGGTATTTTCCGCTCTGATACACTAAGTCTTCAAGCTTTGGCAACCAGCCCTGGGATTACTTCTTGGAGAATGAGCAGCTAATCTACCTTCTTCAGTCAGAAAGCTAAATACTACAAACACACAAACAAATACATTTCAAATACTGCAACACACACACATTATTCATGATAAACACTAATAACACACACTCATATACACACAACTGCATTCGTCAACTATATACACATGTACAAATACAAATATACTCTCCTTTCTCAAATATATCATCACAGATTGGAACACATATATACATACAATACACAAACACAAAATATATAACTTTACATACATACATACATACATACATACATACATACATACATATGTCTATATGTGTCTCTGTCCCAGAAAAAAACCCATTCTACATAAGCCAGCATGGAAAAGTGGACATAAAATGATGATATATAAATACACACACATAAAACACACATACATACACACGAGCTTGTGTACACCTATGTATGTATGTGTGTGTGTGTGTATATATATATTCTTACACACACAGCCATATATGTCTGTGTATGTATATGTGTATAGTGTGTGTTAGTGTATATATATATATATATATATATATATATATATGAGAGAGAGAGCGAGATGTATACATCTATATATATCTCTGTATCTCTATTCAGGCATGCCTTCTCAACTATATACTACTATAAATATAAATTCCATACACAAAAATATATTTACCGAAATAAGCCTACAGGCGTTTGCACAAATAAATGCATTCAAGTGCACACAAACATACATACACTCAAGCACACACATGCTAAATATACACAATGTAAACATACGTATACCTATGTAGTGCCAGTCACCTCTTCCTCTCTGAGCTACTACCAATTGGCATCTGTTCATTTTTATTGTCTGCCCTCCGCTCATATTTACCATCGATCATCCCTGTTCACCATTCAATACATTTATCTCATATATATATATATATATATATATACCGGAGTAAGCACATGAAATGTGCAACAAGATGGAAAAAAGAGTACTCAAATACCAGAGGTAGAGTAATATGCTTTATTTAAAAGCATCAGAAATATAACAAAAAAAACGTTACTCTGAGTTTCACGTTCCCGTTCATCGGACAGTTTTGTTAGAAATGGAGAAAGGATAACAATGCAATCGAAAGTAATATAAAATTTTAAACACATGGGTTCGTTTGATTGGTTGTTTCAAATAAGGTGAATCTGTATTAAATTTATTTGGTCTGTGAATTACGCATCATTGACCATTAATTGAAACGACCAATCCATGGCCCTTATTTGAAACAACCAATCAAACGAACCCATGTGTTTTAAATTTTATATTACTTTCGATTGCATTGTTATCCTTTCTCCATTTCTAACAAAACTGTCCGATGAACGGGAACGTGAAACTCAGAGTAACGGTTTTTTTGTTATATTTCTGCTGCTTTTAAATAAAGTATATATATATATATATATATATATATATATATATATCACCACTTCCACACCGTGCTTGTGTCCATCTCTCAACATCTCTTCACAATCTGTCTTCCTTACTCGCCCTCCTGACATGTCACCTTCAAGTCCTGTTCTGAAACTTCACCACTGCCATGTTTATCACTCTTTGTAGCCCTGTCCCAGCCACCCCTGTTCATGTAAAATGTGAAGTAACTACTCCTCCCATCATACATTAACTTCTCAAGACCTTGCATAAAGCAACCACTCTATTTCCTGTTCTCCGTTTCAAGTTACAAGGCAACCTCACTGGTGCTGGTGCCACAAAAAAGAGCCCAGTATACTCTGTAAAGTTTTTGGCATTAGGAAGGGTATCTGGCAATAGAAACCATTCCAAAACTGAGATATTGGAGTAAGATGCATTATATATTCCTCCCACCTGTTGGATTCTGTCTGATCATCCAACTTATGTCAGTACGGAAAGCAAATATAAAAACGACGAGGATGATATTCCAGTGACTTGCAAAGAGTGAATGTTATTGGAATGATTTTGAAGTTGTGTTCACTGTAGCTTATATTTACTCCCATAAATATTTCTATAGAGCTGTATGTAGCAGGGTACTTTTACTAATCTCACTAAAGCTTCTCCTACACACACACACACACACACCTTTTTTTATTGTGACCCTTCTAAATGGCCAGTATAGTAGATTTTTAAAAAGTCGTCATTCACTCTTTCGTCATCATCGTCCAATTCACTGTCAATTATTACTACTGCTACTAGATGTTAGTATTGTCATCCTCTCCGGAGTCATCTTCATTATCTTCCACTTCTATCATCCTGCTTTCACTACCACTGTCGTCATAAGCCATTGAAGGAGTTCTGTCATTTGACCAGCTAGAAAAAGCAGCTAAATTGCACCTTACTATCTTTAAGAAGAAATCATAGTATAATGTAATCCTTTAAACATATTTCATGAAGATAGGTTTTTTTTTATGGATGGAATGTCCTGGATATTCTTAATCAGAGCCAAACATCATCATCATCACCACCACTTGCTTGACCTTTTTGAAACAGCCACCAAATGTCCCTCATATCACACTTTACTGTTGTAAGAAAAAAGAGAATGCATAGGATTATCTAATCCTAGACATATTGTCTGAAGATAAGACAGGATGGTTATGGCTAGAATGTGTTGATTTTGGGTCTATTTGATCAGAGCTGGCTTGAATCTAAATTACAACAATATAAACAAATAAGGAATTCCAGAGGAGCATCCAACAGGCATTGGTCTTTGTTTAATTGCTATTTTCATCCTTCCATGGGGTAGATGATGCAGAGACACTGCACTTGAAAATACATTTTCCTCTTCCAAAATTAGAACTCAACCACATTTAAAGAAATCAATATTGATTGCAGCATTAAATTGGTTCACAAAGTCAACACATTAAATTGTTTAATACAGTAAACACATTGAATTAGTTAACACTTCGAATTGGTTCATTCGTTATTTCTCTGAACTCATTAAATTTAACATGTTTATATATATTCTTTTTAATTCTCCCTCTCTCTTCTCCCACCCACCTCAGAAGAAAATTGTGGTGGTGACAGTGCTGAATGATACACTATATTACAAATACTCCATGGGGTGTGTGATGGTGGCCTTAGTGATGATGATGAGTAATGTATTTTATCACCACACTATAGGGGTATGTGATGGTGGGTGTGAAGATAAATCAAATGAAGTCATTCCTATAATATTTCTGTTAAAGGGCTTCTTGAATTTTATTTTACTTATTTCTTGCGCAAGCTGGCAGAATTGTTAACACATTAGACAAATACTTAGTATTTCTTTATTTTTATATTCTGGGTCAAATTACCACAAGGGTCAGCAAGTTCCATTCAAGTGTTTCACTGGGCTTGATAATCCTAATCTTCTCCATCTCCTCTCTATGGTACAGGTGCTAATTGACTTTCAAGAAGCTTATCTACCTTTGACAGGTTTTGTTTCTTAAACTGCTGATTGTCCATACACTCCCCTCACTGAGCAAGCTCAGTAACCCAGTTTAGTCACCAACTGCTCAGCCACGAGCAGACAGTACTGAATTACATGGTTACCAGTAACATATTTCCAATAGTTGTGGTGGTCCTAAACTGACATAAGGTGATAAATAACTTTGCCTCATCACCACTCTGTGGGATGTGGTGGTGTTCATGGGATGATAATTAATACTGTACATTGTTACTACTCGGAAGAGGGTGTTGGGGATGGTTCTAGGTTGATAGAAATGAGTTGAACTTCCACTGGAAGTTTTCTTTCTATTTCATCCCTTGGGTGAAGTTATTAAAATAAATGCTAATTATATGCTGTATTTAATTCAAACAACTTCACTCATTTTCCTCAACAACATATTGGTTTTGTGTCAATAATCAATATTGTCATTCTAAACAAACTAGATGCAAGTTGTGTTGTGGAGTCAAGGTTAGCCTCTATCTGGTCACCAACCAGTTAGAAATAATAGCCACAGCTCCTGAAATCACACCTTGCCATTTTGAAAAAGGAAGTGTATTTAATCCTAGATACATTATGTTAGAATAATACCTTTGACCATAAAACTGCTCTCACATAGCTACCTTATAAGTAAAACATTAACAATCGACAAACACAAAACAAATTAAACATGCCTCTACTTAGTCAGTCAGTTTGCTAAAAATAGTAACTAAATTCCCTCGATCATTCCTTACTATCTTGAAAAAATTGGAAGGACATCACCATCATCATAATTTAAAACAGATGTTAAGGAATGAATGTTGATGATGATGACATTATGTAACTTCATCCTAGATTCATTATTACTAAAAAAGACAAGATGGTCATGGCCAGATGTCTTTAATAATCTTATGTCTGCCATTTTAATTATATCTTTATAATTACATACAGTAGCATTTTAATTATATATTTGCTCAAAGATGCAGAGAATGTGAAATTCTTGAGTAGTTATAGCAGAGCTAACTGAAGCACATGTACACACACTCACACACACACACACACACACACATTTTAAAGATGGATGAACTAAGATGAAAAAATTTACATATTCAGGTGTGTGTATCCATCACTATATATGCACACACGTGTGTGTGTGTGTGTGTGTGTGTACATTTGTATGTATCTATGAGAGAGAAAGAGAGATCGTAAGTTAATTTTTATCTGCAAAAATTGGATATCAACTCTTTAACCTGGCATTTGAAAAGTTGATAGTTGTAAAGTTTTGTTCAGAATGCTATCATTATGAAAGTTCTGCATTTAAAAACTATAATTTTAAGAAGTTAGCATATCATTTCAAACACCACAGAATACACAAAACAGTTGATGAGGTTCCAGGTTAAAAGACTTAAAATCCAAAAGCATTTCGGTATCTGTGTGAATGGGAAATCCAAAAATTTCAAAATAAAGGCAGAAAAAGAACTTCTATGAAAGGTAAAAGAATACTATGTACAGATTTTCAATCCAAACTTCAAACTGGAAAAAATTACATCTGCTACTGAACACAATTACTACTATATTGATGACAACAGAAAAGTTTGGTTTAAACAATGTGTGTTTGAAAAGCTGAAGAAAGTGAAAGCACTTACAAAAATATTCTTCCTTCAGATCTGTGTCAATCTTTCCTTTTTCACGATTTTGTTTTAGATATTTTTTGATTAGAAAAATACTTTTCAAGTGTGTGTGTGCTCACACGTCTATCTATCAATCTATTTAGATATATAATATGTATGCATATAAATATCATTTATATACATGTTTGTGTGTGTGTGTATTAAATATAGTATCTTATTTGCAACAAGTTGCTTTGTTTCATGCTATGAGGCCAGACATCTTCCGCATATCATGAAAGTCATTTGTTTCAAACATGATGCAGTATATAAGATATTAATAACTCTGACATGTATTGAGTTCTTTATTTTACTGAACTTATCAGCAAATGAACAGCAGTACACTATATACACAAATGTATGTGTATATGTGTAAATGAATGCTGGTACATATGAATCTATATATATATATATATATATATATATATATATACACATCTGCTTTTAGTTTTCAAATTTCTCTCCTACAGAGAATGTATGTGCATGAGTGTGTGTATAATACATACATATGTATTCAAGTAGATGTGCTTTGTTTGGGTATATGCATATATCTGTATGTGTGCACGTGGTGTGGACTGTATCTATAATACCTTCATTGTTGTAATGTTGAGTTTTTTTTTCCTAACCATCTCCAAACCTGTTTACTGTTATCTGATTAAGAAACCTACTAAAGTCTTGATTAACTTTCTACACCTTCAAGCATTTTAAATTTTGTGTGTGTGCGTGTGTGTGTGTGTGTACATGTTTATATGTATGCATACATATGTCTGTGTATGCAGTGTAAATTCTACTCTGTACGTGCTTGCTCTAAATTGTCATATTTCGATGCATTTGTGTATGTTAGACACACGTACTCACATACTTATACACACTTGTGCCTGACACACACATACATGTGTGCATGCATGCACATACACTTGTACACACACACACACACACATGCATACACACAAGAACCTGAAGGTTTTGTAATTGATAAGAATTTACATGGTTTCTAAACTAGATAAGACTAAAGAGAGTGATTGAATATACAGAAGTATTGAAATGGCCAAGTGGATACAGTATTGCACTGCCAACTCGCACATCTTGTGTTCAAATCACCTGCGGAGAATCTCATTATAAGGGCTTCATTATCAGATATTTTATTGTACATTTGGTGATGCATTATTAAATACATAATGATTGTAGTTACTAATTAAATAATTTCCACTTTCGTGTGCCTCTGTAGAGATGTTCTTGATGCAAAAAAAATTCTAAACTATTTCATACATTATCACCATCATCATCGTTTAACATACACTTTTCTATGCTTGCATATGCCAGATGGTATGTGTTGAGTTGGATTTTCTATGGGTGGGTGCCCCTTCTGTCATCAACCCTCATCTGTTTCCAAGCATGGTAATATATCCCCTTGACCAGATATGTTTTTCCATATAAGACAGAAAACGAACATCCCAACAGTAAGGTTCATTTACAACCATCAAATAATGTCAGGACTAAGTTTCCACATCAATCCTGAACAAGAAGACCTTTCAGCCATGACCACTCCGTCTGTTTTCAGATAGTATAAACACGCACACACTCTCTCTCTCTCTCTCTCTCTCTCTCTCTCTCTCTCTCTCTATATATATATATATATATATATATATATATATATATATATATATATATATATATCAGTTGTCTCAACTTCTCACTCTCTTTCTATTTTTATTTGTATTGGAAATACTTTGTCAATATTACCACCCCTTCCTTGTCTTCTTTCCACGCCTTCATGCATTTCTCATCAAAGCTAAGAATATAATAATACCATTTGATTGGCATGAAATATTTGGTATGTCAGCTCAAAGATAGTATCTATCGCCAGCCACCTGCCTGTCGCAATACAGAGGTTTATATATAGTGACTCAATCAACAGTCTTTTATTACTTTAGTTTACACATGTCCATCTTCCTCTCTCTCTCTTTCTCTCTCTCTCTCTCTCTCTCTCTCTCTCTCTCTCTCTCTCTCTCTCTCTCTCTCTACCAGTGTCAATTAAAAGGCCATGTGCAAACTGATAATATATAACTTTATATTCTGGTTGATGTGGAGAGTTTACTTATTGTGTAAAGAAAAAGAAATAGCTTTTTAAAGCTTCACATGACATCGCAAGTATCATAAATTATGTCATAAAATTGTATTCTTTCAAGAAAAGTTAGATTTTAAAATTCATGCAAACATTAAGGAGATGGGTATTTTGAGTATATATTGAAATAAATGTATTGCGTATAACGGTTTTCATTGAGTGTCATAAGAAGATGACTAAAAAGATTGGTGACAGTAAGGGCATCTCACCATTAAAGATTACCTCAGAAAAAGTAGAGTAGTAATTTATTTTAACAAACCTAGAACCAAAGTTGATCTTGGTGGGGTCTGAGGTCTACTTTGCCTTTCATCCTTCTTAGAGGTGAGATCAATAAGATAGTCCCAGTCAAGTACTGGGGTCAATATAATCAACTGTTTCCCTCCCACCAAATTCCTGTCTTTGTCCCTATGTGAGAAATCATTATTATGATATTGATAATGTCTGATGTTTAAGGTAGATGGAATGAGGGAGCTGTATCCCTTGCAGTGCACCTATGGCCCCTGAAAGCTTTGGATTTTTCATTGAATCAATGACAATGAAGAGGCTGATTGATGATGATGCTAGTAACACAAATACTAACAGAACGCAGTTAAGCTCACATATTCATTGATATGCAGTGTACACAGGTTAACGATAATATTACTGATGGCGAAGGGAACGAACAAGTTTGTGTAAATTACAGAATGATAAGGTTGAGGAAATTAGGAAGATGACGAGAAAAGTTAAGAAGCAGGTGATTTCTTATCTTGGATTTTCTTCATGTAATAGACTTTGTATCACAGCCAGTGAAACAAGATAATCATTATTAATGGTAATTTAATAAATAGCAATGACAATGATAATGACGAAGATGATGATGATGGGAAGGTGGCAGAAGGGGAAATATATCTTACTTAGATACAATCCCATAAATTTATTGGAAGTGAAGAGTGGCAGTGGCGGCGGTGACTAAGTTGTATGAATGCTATCAGTTTTCTCTTTGGTATTAGCAAGCTCTGTGAAATAAACTAAGAATTGAAATGGAATCACAAACCATCAAACTCAACGCTTACCTTTTGGTTTATTTAGGTATAAGACCAACTGTTGCAGGAATATAGACCTATGTACCTGTATGCCTCGATACATAGATGTAATTTCAGACATGTTCACATACATGTATCTAGGGTACTCAAATATCTAGGGTACTCAAATGTATCTAGGGTACTCAAATATTATTCATTAATGAGTATAGGCCTGCATATATATCTGTGTGTATTTGAAATTATGTATATGTGTGTGTAGATATCCATATACACAAATACTATTCATGCATTGACATTGGCCTACATGCATGACTGCACACATACATCATACAAATATGTAGGTGCACTCTCTCTCTCCATCTCTCTCTCTCCCCAACTCTCTCCCAAACTCTCTCCCCATCTCTCTCTCCTTCTCTCTCTTCGTCTCTCTCTCTCCATCTCTCTCTCTCTCTCTCTCATCTTTATTACACTGGAAATTTTACCCTCACTCCACTATACCTTCTCGTGTAAGCATGCATGTAGACCTCTGCTCTGCAAGTAATATTTGTGTGAGTACCTAAATACATATATGTGAGCATTTGTGAATTTATGTATATGTATGCATCCAGGCATGCATGCACAAAGGCCTGTACTCCTGTCATGATATTAACTCTGTGTGTGTGTGTGTGTGTGTGTGTTTAATCGGTTGGAGCTGCTAAAAGTTCCCTTTGTTGCTAGTTTGAATTTTCTTTTGTCACATTCTTTGGTCGACTGAACAATCGACCACTTACAAATAAACTCAACTTCACATATACAGTAGTCTTCTGACTAATGTTTGTATACTCAAATACAAAAGCAGTCATGCATGCACGATATATACATAATATATATCAAATAAATTTCTTAGAATAATTATGTAATATACCTATACATCAAAAGAATTAATTCTACATAAAAAAAAAAGTCAGACTATAATTTTGAGGTTAAAGATAGAGACATGCCTGAGCAAAGGATCATGACTATAAAATATTTCGGGTCTCGTCAGCTGCTTTGACATAACCAGTGTAACAAATATATCTATAAATAGAGTCAGCTTTTCAAACCAGTGGAATAAATAACTATGCAATAATAATTCAATAATACAACATATAGCAATAGTATGTAATTCTGTATGTGTTTAGTCCTCTTGTTAACCAGTTTAAAGGTTAAAACATTAAGTAAAATTCCTTCAATTACCGAAATTTGCTTTTTTTTTTTTTTGTCCTTGTTCATTCTTTTTAACTTTTTAACCAAAGCTAATTTTTCATATAGAAAATTAACTAAAACTCATTGTTCATAGATAATTAAAATGGTTATTATATTTACCCCAGTGTTCAACTGGTATTTATTTTATTGATAAAGCACCAGTCATGCGTGGGGCGTTGTCAGTGCCACCTGACTGCCACCACCACCATCATCATCATCATTATTATAATGGTGATTAATTAAATCTCACCATGGTTATCTTTGCTCTTTGACCTTCTGGGCGAGTTAGTGAAGTAAATACCAGTAATAAAACGTTTGATTAAATATACCATGACCATCTGGAAAAGTTTACAGCTGCCTGGTAAAAAGAAATCACCACCACCACCACCATCCCATTATTGTCACCATCTTCATCGCTATTTACATCACCTCCTTTTGGAACGTCTTATTTCAATCCCACTACCACTCTTTCCTAATTAGCAATCCTCAGACAAGTGGAAAGAAGTGAGTCTTGATTGTTTTCTATAGTAAAAAAAATGCAGGTGGTGTATGAAGCAAATTCAGTGTTGATGTTGTTGTGCTTGTTATCTTTGTCTTTTTCTTTGTTTTTACAATATCCTGGCAATCAGAAGCATCACATCTTTGACAAGCACCAAAAAAAAAGAAAGAATAAAAAGAAAAACCAGATTACTCATCTGTATGCGTACACAGAGAGATACAGAGGTACATACAAACACCTGCATTAACTTATAATTGCTGTATCCACTTCGAAAATATAGAGAAACACGCATGCTCAGACACACACAGGATTAAAAATATTCCAGCTATAACAGTTCTGAGCTTTTTTTCCCAAAATATAATGAGTTCATTATTCTGTGTATCCTTCCTGTAGGGTATAATATAAGATGTTTGACTGCTATTTCTAGCAGAGTGTGTATTATGATGTGGAGGTTCCCTTGTTTCTTGGCAACAGTTCTATACCAGTCTCATGAATATAGTACTTGCTCTGTGTTTGTATGTGTATGTGAAAGAGAGCTTCTCTTGTGTCTTATACACATGGTCGAATGCATGTATATATGTATATATGGAAGTGTTTGTATAATAAGGAAGAGTAGAAAGGAAGCGTCACTCTCCCACCCTGTCGCACCCATTAAGTTCCATCACTACATGTTTTCACCATCATGCCATTCACCCCTACATCCAAGCACTTACAAAACCATGAATGTTACCTTATTTACAAATAAATTCAGGAGGATGGGGAAACTAGGGATGTTAAGAGATGGCTTGACGAAGGAAGGGGGTGAGAGTAAATGATTTTCATGTTTTTTAGAGTAGTCATTGGTGTTGATGGTGGCGAATAATCTTGTTGGTAAGCAGTGGTAGTAGTTGATGGTGGTGGTGGTGGAGGAGGAGGGTAAGTTTGATAGGAGTGTTGGTAGGAGGTGGTGCAAACAGTGGATGATGCGAAATAATGGTGGTGCTGGCATTGGTTTTGGTGGTGGTTTAAGCTGCAAAAGGATTTCCCTTCCTTGTGATAGATCAGTTCCCTAATGAGTTGGTTTCCAAATGTGAGTCATTTACCCTTGTAGACAAATTTGTTTGTGTACACACACACACACACACACACACACACACACACACACACACAAACATACAGACAGAGTAGGTTGAAAACCTAATAAGGTTGTTTGAATTGCAATTAACCTTACATATCTAATAGCAGATTTTACTTGATTTTTAAGATTAAAGAAATACAGTTTCTTCATCTTCTCCTCATCCACACCCTTCTGATTTTCATCCTCATCGTTATTTTCTTAATTAAAAGGAGTTGGTTTTGATAGAAAAATACTGGATTAACTGTTGTATCATATTTACTTTTTATTTTATCATTTTCTGATCAAATCTCCTTAAGTTTGACTTGGAGATTAATCCTTCCAGGACACAAACACAAGCCACAGAAATAAAAGATGAATGAGAAATACCATGCCAAAAAGTCATCATGATGGGTGGGGTGTTGGATGACAGCCACATAGCACTGGAAGTTTGTGTGTGTGTGTGCAGGGGCTTAGCTAGGGTAAATGGGTTCCCAGAGCAAGCATGAGAATGAAATAGTGCTATGCATGATTACCACTGACTAAAAATTCTAAGAAATTTGTAATAAATAAGTAACAACAGCAAAAATGGATATGTTTAATTTATACATCCTTTTCTTATTCCTTAATTTCAAACTCAAACTTCTAATTTCTGCCAAATATCACAAAAAATTATCTTCCTTATATTAACTCTCTGCTATTGTATTACTGTATTATTTTTATAAACTTTGTTATATCACTGAAGACTTGGTTATTAGGTTTCATATTTATGACAATCATCTTACTTGATTCTCTGCAAACCTTACTTCAACTGTAGTTATATATCTATTATTTCTAGAATACAATAGAGGTTTTCCTCTCTCAAACATAGGGATATCTTTTTAAGGGGAAGAAACAAAACTGGTAAAAAGTTACAGTGTTTGGTTCCCAGTTTATCAATCCTGAGTTTAATTCTACTGCAGGCATTTTAATGTTATTGTGTTTCATTGCATATGTAAAACTGTATTTTATTTATGTCAATTCACAGTTTTGGGGAGAGCATTTTATCCAACATTTTATCTAATGATAACCTGTAGGTTGGCAATGTACAGGGTCACTTGACAAGTTAAAAATAGTAGGTAAATATGCCTTATATTGTACCTTCCCATCTTCTATTGCTGACATTTTGTAATGTCTTTGGCTGGGCTTGTAATCCTGCATGTGTGTGTATAATTGTTTGAAAGAGCAATAGAGACAGAGAGACGTATGAAAGAGAAAAAGAATGTAAGAGAGTGAGAAGCGAAATGTATGTGAGAGCGGGTGAGAAAGAAAGGATATGCATATTGATAAGAGAAAGAAAGGAGAGTGTTTGAGAGAGACTTGAGGTAGTGATAGAATGCCAAATGAGAGTTGAAGATAGAGAGAGGTGAGGTGGAAAAGTAGAAGGCGGTAAAATTTGTTGCTAAAAATCTAATGGAATGGAAAAAGTGAATAGCGAAAGTTGATGATAAAGCTAGAGTGGGAGAGGGAACTATGGTAGGGGTGCAAGAGATATAGAAGACTGGATTGATGATGGGTGGTGAATGGATTTTGAGATTCTTAAGATAGAGCAATGATCATATCAGGGAATATACCTTTCTACCATTTCTCTATCTATCCAGGCAGCCAACAATCCATTCATTTATCTCTCTAATCAGCCATCAATCTAAGCACCCACCCATTCATCCATTCATATATCTATCCATTCCTTCCATCAATTTATTTGTTTTCCATTCCCATACCTGTCTACCCCACTGTCTATTTTTGGCTTGCTTAACAAAACTTACCCATTGAAGTTTTTAAATTGTTATGCATTTTAAGCCTTCTTTTTTGTTTTCGCTTTTAACTCTCAGATGGAAAGCACACCTTTATATGCCTCTCTCTCCAGTTGTTATTCTCCCCCCCCTCTCTCTCTCTCTTTCTTTCTCTTTTTCCCGCTCTCTCGGTAAATAGTAATATTTACACTAAGTTGCATGCTAAGACTTAAAATCATTTGCACAGTTTAGTTACATGAATTCACAGTTTGATAACACTCCCATTGCTCCTTTGCTTTCTTCCTCTTGCTTCGCTTAACAACAATAACGATGATGATGTTGATGGTGAGAACAACAACACTGGATTTTAACACGAAGGCTTTCAGCTAAACCATTTACACTTATTTAGCTTTTTGACTGCCATGAAATCTCTGCAAATTGCTTCTTTGAGAGAGAAAATAGGATCAAGCAACTGATTTCATCAGTTCACACCATCAGGCCAGCAGTGGCATACTGTTTGCCATTATTGTTGTTCCTATTTACCTTTTTCGTTAGATTATCATTATCAATTAATTAATTAATTAATTAACTCTTGGGGGAATTTTCAGCAGGAGATTATTGTTGTTTTGTTATTTTGTCTTAATGCCTTGACTTTGTGGGAACTGTGCTTTGACACACACAAGCTGAGTTGTCTTCTCACACACACACACACACACACATTCACAGTTGTGTGTGTGTGTGTGTGTGTGTGATTATACATATATGCTCACATAACTGCATATATATGTAGATACAATGAATGTGAGTTTACCTTAAATGAGTTTCCTAGTTTCAAAGCTAGTAATGTAATGTTCATGAACTGGGAATGTATGTGTATCTATGATCATTCCAAAGCTGTGTCTGTACACAGACACAGTGTGTACGTACAAGAATATATTCATGTATCTGTCTGTGTGTATTTTCTTGTACTGCTTTCTGGCATTGCTTTGTGTGCACATTAGAACACTGCTTTATAGATGTAAAATCAATTATATCAACTTCAGATTGGGATTTAATTTATTAACTTCAAGAGGATGAAAGGTGATGTTGACCTAGACAGAATTTGAAATCAGAGCATAAAGAATAATACCTTGTGGTAACTGAATAACACAAAGTATTATTTCTGAACCCCTTAAAGCTTTACAAAGCTGTGACATAGGTTGTAGTGGAACATATTTCTCTTATTGGCACAAAGTAACAAATTTCATTTATCAGAGCCATAACCCTTTAATTTGATAACCCTACACGACTGATATCATCATCTTTCTCCTCCTCTTCTGCCTCCTCATTGTTTTATTGTCCATTTTTCCATGCTTCCATGTGGTGGATGGATTTTATTAAGGCAGATTTCCTATGGCCAGATGCCCATCCCCAATTATTTTCCAAGTAAGCTAATATTTCACCATGGCCAGACATTTTTTCACAGAATATATTGGAAATGAATAATATTGCTTGTATGACTGTGACATTCATTTACAATGAATATGATTTACTTTGGACTAGTCTGGTGGGGCTTGGGACCCTGCTGTAGACTCCATGAAATGAATGGACATATGGTACAAGACCATGCTGCATCCATCTTTTCTATCCAGCATGTATCAATGAGATGACTATGGAGGTAATTTACTCAGTCTTTGTATGGTAGTTTATCAGGATTTATTGGAGCTGTTTTAAACATCCAGCCAGATATGACTATCCAAAGTATTCAACCTGTATGTCTAGGTATAAGATCTTAGCTTTAGTGTTGAACACACATGCTGTCCTAAGATTTTAAGCTTAAACCATATGATCCACATTTTAAGTTAGTCACTGTGTGTGTGTGTGTGTGTGTGTGTGTGTGCGCGCGCGCGCGCAGGAGGATTTGATTGCTAAAAGGAACAAGCATCTATGTAACTGTTCTCTTGATGGTTTGTGTTGTTGTTGTGCCCCAGCATGGTCACAGTCCCATGACTGAAACAGATAAAAGAAAAGACAAATATGTCTACCCTCTTCACACACACACACACACACACACACACACTTTCTTCTGTACCTGCTGCTTCCTTCAACTTCCTCTCTCGACTACACACTTCTGTTTCTTAAAATTTTTATTCTGTCTGTTCATTTACTCTTTACTTTCTGGCGGCTTTGGTAAAGATATTTCTGTTTCAATGATGGACAAAACATAATATTTCCTGCTGTACTCTTTCCTCTTGGGACTTTCTTATATAATGCTTTACTGCCTTTTTATATTTGTAATTTTTGTTTCATTTCATTCAATTTCTATGTAAGACCTCCCCCGCACCACAGCCTTTGTAGTAGCAATAAAGAAAATATTATTGTTATTTTTGTTATTGAAATTATCAATTTCATCATCATAATAAAATCAATATTTAATAAATCTAAGAAACCTTACTACTACTACTACTACTACTACTACTACTACTACTACTACTAACACCACCACCACCACCACCATGTTTTAATGTTCTAATTTCGTTTCCTTTGTGGCAAATAAAGACATTATTATTATTATTACTATTATTGATATCTAGACCTTCTGCCCATGTTAGAATTCACTATTACCACCACTATCATCATCATCATCATCATCATCTCCCCACACCCCTCTCTCTCTCCTCACACACAATTGACTTTCATATTTCCTTTCAAAAGATTACTGAAGAGTTGTCATGTTAATAAATAGAGGAAAGAAAAACAGCAACAAACAACAAACAAACAAAAAAAATATCTTTGTGAAAGGGAATCCTTGTTTTATTTCAATGAAACTGTGAAAGACTCATTCCAGTGTTGTGTTTATAATGCAATCATTTTCATTTCATTTGTACACACTCATTAATGATGTTGTTGTTGTTGTTTTTGGTGGTGGTCGTGGTGGTGTTGGGAGTGGTGCGTGCACCATAGTTGAGATAGCTCTCAGCGAATATCATTTGAAATTCTGTTCTTTCGAACTGCATCTCACCATCTCTCCACTAAACTTGTTAATGCTAAGGAAAGATATGAACATCACAACATCTTGATTTAAGAAGAAAAATCGAAAGGTCTTTCATGTGATTTTTCTCTTTTTTTTTTCCTTTCCCTAGTCTTTGATCATTATTTGGGGTATGTTAGTCACCATCTCCCTATATCTGTATTGAGAGTCATGTCTTACTGGTTCTTCACACTAGTTTTGTCTAAAACCTTCTTAGATTTGTTCTATCATTTCTAGGTTGTTTTGGTGGTTTTTGTGAACCCCAAGTCAGCTCTGATTGTGTAGACTTATGAAAAAGATAGCATCGCAAAAAATGCTTTGCAGAATTTGTTCTGGCTCTTTACATGAGTTCAAATACTGCTACAGTCAACTTTGTCTTTCACCCATCTGGGGATTATTCTTTTATTCTTTTACTTGTTTCAGTCATTTGACTGCGGCCATGCTGGAGCACCGCATTTAGTTGAACAAATCGACCCCCAGAACTTATTCTTTGGAAGCTTAGTGCTTATTCTATCGGTCTCTTTACAAACACAGACACACAAACATATACATTGGTGGCATGTAAAAAGCACCCACGACACTTTTGGAGTGGTTGGCGTTAGGAAGGGCATCCAGCTGTAGAAACATTGCCAGATCAGATTGGAGCCTGGTGCAGCCGTTGGCTCTCCAGACCTCAGTCAAACCGTCAAACCCATGCCAGCATGGAAAACTGACATTAAACGATGATGATGATGATATACGACAGGCTTCTTTCAGTTTCTGTCTACCAAATCCACTCACAAGGCTTTGGTCGGCCCGAGGCTATGGTAGAAGACACTTGTCCAAGGTGCCACACAGTGGGACTGATCCCAGAACCATGTGGTTGGTAAGCAAGCTACTTACCACACAGCCGCTCCTGCACCTATAAAATAAACTACATGTCAAGTATAGGAGCTGATGGCATTGAGTAACCACCTTCCCTCAAGATTAATAGCCTTATGCCTAAATTTGAAACAATCATTATTTTTATACATCACCATCATCATCATCATCATCATTATAATATAGAGTGATGGTTAGAGCATCAAACAAAATACTTTGCAGTACTTGTCCTGACTCCTTGAGATTTGGTCTGAAATCCTGTTGAGATCAAGTTTGTCTTCCCCTTCTCCAGAGTCAATAAAATAAAGTACCAGTCAAATACTGGGGTCAGTATTATTGAATAATCCCTCCCCATGAGCTTCCAGCCTTTTACCTGTTTTAGAAACAATTATTATTTTCCATATAATTATATTTCTAGCTCAAACATCAAATAATAAGACAGCATTAATATTATAGTAATATTTTAACCATTATTTCTACAATATTTGTGACAAGAAAAATGACAATTCCAGTCACATTCTTGAGGTTGAATTTCTCTTTGATTTCCTTTTAATTTTGAACTGTTTAATCTTGTCTTTGTCATGTCATTCCGAAAATGTCAAAAAAAAAAAGCACAGACTGAATAAAGATTAAACATTATTTTTTTCATTTTAAGAAGAATTACCCGATACTTAAATAGGCAAGTATTTGTGCGTATATTTGTGTGTGTGTGTGTGTGTGATTGTGCACACACACACAGATGCAGGTGTGGTTGTGTGGTTATTTCACAACTATGTGATCTTTTACTCAGGTCAATAAAATAAGCACTAGTTGAGCACTGGGGTCAATGTAACTGACCCCTTTCCCTTTTTGTGCCAAAATTTCAAACCAATATTTCTAGTGTTGAGTAGACATAAAGTGACCAACTATCTGGTTGAAAATTGTGTACTTTGTCCACTATAATAGTGGGGTTTGTTCGTCGTTTGTCTCTTTCAAGATCTCAATTCTAGACCAATAAGGAAACCCATATGCACTTGCTTACACTGATAAAAACAGCAGCCAAATCTTGTACAGATTACACCTTACCATCTTAAAAGACAAAGGCTACATTGGACAATGTAGTTTTAATACATTAATCCAGCAAAAAAAAAAGCACTTAAGATGAAACGGTCACAGCTGGAATGCTTTTGGTTATGGGCCAATGAGAACTAGCCTCCAGTTAAACGATAAAAAAAAATTTTAACAGCAAGATCTTTTTTTTTTTTGCCTCCTTTGAAATATTGGCAGAAAGTCATCCAAAATCACATTTAGGTTTTTTTCTGTGTTTCGAGATAAGTATAATTCTTTTATTCCTTTTATCATTCTTTAAACTTTCTCCTCTGCTTTCTTTCTCTTTATCTAATCCTTCAACTCTCTCTCTCTCTCATATATATATATATATATATATATATATACACATATATATATATATATATATATATATATATATATATATATATATATACATATATATATATATATATATATATACACACATACACAAATTCTAATGTTTTCTTTTTTTTTTATCTCCTCTCTCTTTTAACAACATTTGTTGTTTTATTTTTATTCTTCAGAATAAAAATCTTTAAAAGTGCTTAGACAATAGCTCTTATACATATATGTGTGTGTGTGTGTGTATAACTCTAATTCTTGGAACAGTTAAAATGCCAAGGTTATAGATTCATCAATCAGGACAAAATGTCAGAGATATTAACCAGAAAATGATTACAGGATATGGGGATGTGGCTTTCATTGTCAAATTAGCAGTCTGTAGAAAAACCAAGGAAACTCTAAACACGGGACTTTCAAGATTGAACAATTTGATTCATTAAGTTAAGTAGGTAACCTAGGCCCATCTTTTAACCCTTTAGCATTTATAACATTGAAGGGGTAACATGTGCTAAAGTATTTATAAAAAAACAATGAAACAAAAGCATATCGGACTTCCTGTATGATATGGTAGAGGGAGAGGGGTTCCCCAACAACTGAATAACATGAAAATAAGGTTGGGTGTCAAAAACAATTGCTAAACTTGAAGAAGCATGGTCTGTGTCAGAAGAATTCACTTTAGTTAAAGCAAAGAAAGAGCTATTTTGGGGGTTTCCTTTATTTAACATTTTAGTCTGAGGAGGATGGACAGTGCTACTAGTTTTTGCAAACTCTCTTGGGTTGATGAGGGTAATATAGCTGTTGTTCAATTTGAATGTTTGCAGCTTGGTATCTCAAGAGAAACCGGGGAGAGATAGAATGTTTTTAGGATAAGCAGTTCTAGATAACCTTGGTTGACTTTTATCATTATTAATCAATCATAGTGCAGAGACATTGACTTACACCTACTCTGTCGTGACTGGGCTGTTTCCAGAAGTGAGTGTCTAACCTTAAGCACACTTACCACATCCCTACTCATGGTTATGCCACGAAGGAAAGACAAGTCAATAAGTTTGCAGCATCCATGGAGCTGTAAGGAATGATGGATATTGGTTAAGTATAGCTGTACATATCTGCCCGAGGGCCCCTTATCCCTCTCTCTGGATTTTCTGTAGAGGTTTACTCCCTTAGCCTTTTATAAACGCTCGAATAAATTACCCCACTGGACAGCAGGGGTTTATTATTACAGTGGGCATGGTTTGTGCTCAACCAGTCCCACTCTTTCATCCTTGTATTGATCTGGTGCGACAAGTATCCCAAGTTCAGCAGATATCAGGAAGCAAGATTTGCATGGAAGTTTTTCTCATCAGTTTTATTATTGTTGTTGTTGTTGGTATCATTATCATAATCATTGTCGTTGTCATCATCATCATCGTCATTATTTCACTTCACAGAGCTCGTAATCTCACTTGCTGCAGCTAATTTTTTAAGAGTGGACAACAAGGTTTCACAGAGTCTTCTTCCATGATACTTAACATCCAAGTCCCAATCTCATTATTATTATTATTATTATTATTATTATTATTGAGCTGGTAAAATGCTAAGTGCTAACCCATGCATCATTACATTCTGTGTTCAAATTCCATCAGTCAACTTAACCTTTCATTCTTTTGGGGTTGAGAACTGGGATTGATGTAATCTACTTAACCCCTCCCCTGAACTTGCTTCCTTGTGCCAAAATTTGAAACCATTATTATTATTATTATTAGTAGTAGTAGTAGTAGTAGTAGTAGTAGTAGTAGTAGTAGTAGTGGTAGTAAGGTGGTAAGCTGGCAGAATTGTTAGCATACTGGGCAAAATGCTTAGCGGTGTTTTGTCCGTTGCTACATTCTGGGTTCAAATTCCGCTGAAGTCAACTTTACCTTTCATCCTTTCAGGGTTGATAAAATAAGTACCAGTTACACACTGGGGTCAATGTAATCGACTCATCCCCCCCACCTCCCCCAAGCTGCCCTTGAGGCAAAAATTTGAAATAATTATTATTATTGTTATTAAGGCAGCGGCCTTTAATCCTTTCGGGGTTGATAAATTATGTACCAGTTGAACACTGGGGTCAATGTAATCAACTGGCCACCTCACGACCAAAATTCAGGCCTTGTGCCAAAATTTGAAACCATTTTTATTATTGAGTTGTGTGTATTGCATGTTTTTACTGCTCTACTGTGTTTGGAGCACCGTGCACCTTGGGTAAATGCAGGGTTTTTTGTTGTTTTATTTTTATTTCCTTTTGCATTGAGAGTGCTCTATGTAATATATATGGAGTGCCCAGCTGTTGAAAATCTGACTCAGCAAATTTCGTCTGAGCCATGCAGGCATGGAAAAATGGATGTTAATATGATGATGCTGAGGACGATATTTCTATGTTTGTGTGTATGCATTCACATAATGCATACACATAATGTATATGTGTATGCATTCATTTATACACACACACACACATTTGCGATTGTTTATTTGTGCACGTTTGCATAATAATAGAATATATTTTCATGTGAATATGAAAATATGACTTCACTGAATGTGTATGTAACTTGTATACACACACTCACACTCACACACACACAAGTAAATGATAGGGTTATTTACTGTTACAAAGACATATTTTTTATAAAAATAGAAAAAAAAAACATTAAGAAATATATAAATAAATGCAAAAGAAATGAAGTTTGAGCTGCAAAGATTTTTATTACATGTTGAAATGGTGAAGCTCATTGTGGTTGTTAATGGTCGGTTTGTTCTTTTATCCACTGGAACAGAATAATAATATAATACTATAGTAATAAATTGATAAATATATATCTAGCTCGTTAGGTTGTGTCTGACTGTTTGTCTGTCTGTATTTATGTCTTCATATCTCTTTCTCTCTCTTGATTTGTATGTGGTATTCTTTTTCCACGTTGGTATACACTTACTACATACATTAACCCTTCTATTCAACTACACACACACGCATGTATGTATATGCATACAGGCATATGTACCTCTACACAAACATATACTCACACACGCACATACACATATATTTCTATAAAAGCACAAAAGCCAATAAAATTCAGTTGATACCCATCATTATCGAATGAACAATATAACTGTTGTCTCTCTCTCTCTCTCTCTCTCTCTTTCATTTACAATTCTGTTGTGCTGGAATTCTCTTACATATACACCCACTTCATTAGCAGCAGATTTCTCGAAGCAGTAGCACTATCTTTCTGGGTTTAAAAGCATTTTTTCATTTTCTTTTCTAATGTTGCTTTCCCACCCTTCACCAATTCAATCATCCCCACCACTGCTCCAATTTTTATTGCCCACCACCACTGAAATTCCTTTGCCTAGTGCCACCACCACTACAATTTCCTTTGCTTCCTATTACCTCTACAGTTCCTCTTTCCCACCCACCCTGCCATCACCATTTCAGTGTTTTTCTTACCCATCTTACCCATCACCACTATTTCATTTTTCCTTATTCCCTAGCACCCCTGCAATTTCCTTTGGCCACCATCACCAATCCAGTTCCTCTTGCCCATCACCTCAACAGTTTCCTTTGCCCACAACAACCAATCCATTTCTATTTACCCGTCACCACCATTCCAGGTTCCTTTACCCGTCTCAAACAATCCGGTTGTTCTTGTCCATTACCAACACCACTTCAGTTTACTTTTGCCCACGGCCCCTGCAACTCTCTTTGACCTCTATCGAAATTTACTTAGCAGTACCCATGTTTTTTTTACAGGTTTTTTCGTCTCTCCCTTTTCTCATTTCTCCCCTTCCATACATGATTCTACCAACAGTTGAGGTAGATATTCTTGTACAGAACTTTGGAGACATGATCCATTGTTCTATTGTTTGATCATTTAAATGCTCAGGCACACACATGCCTACCCAGAACTGCCTGTATATATACATATAGGAATGCATGCATGAATACATACATACATACATATTTATAGAAATGCATGTGCTTAAACTTATACAGACACTACACACATAAACACATAGACATACATACATACATACATACATACATACATACTTATTTGAATCCATATTTATCTCACATTTCTCCATACGTGTGCAAAAGTATGACATTAAATGATATGTGTGTGTTGGTGGTGGGGAGGAGAATGAGAGAGATAGAGAGAATAATGGAGTGAAAGAAAGGAAGGAAGAGAGATTTTGTGACTGTCAGAAAGAATATGTGCATGTATGTGTGTGTGTAGATAGATAGATAGATATGAGAGGAGAGGGAGGAGGTAGGAAGCACTATGTTTTGTATTGTGGCAGGGTGAAGTGACATACACTATTAGATAGCTATACATTATGACATATGCACACACATTCACGAAGAGTTACACACATAATGTGCAATTATTTACATGTGTGTCTCTGGATAAATATAGGTATGTCTCTGTATGTATTATATATCTGTGTGTGTAATGTGTGAGTATATTTGCATATATGTATGTACATCGGTAGAAAATGGCAGAGATCAGCTGATTTTTCACTTTAGTTTCATATTTATGTTTATTATATCTATTTTGCCATTGTTTTACTTTGTATAATCACCTTCTGTCTACCGTAGTGTATCAAATATACTTTACTGTTTTCGTACAGGAAGCTATATTAAGAGTTATTTTTTTAACACTACCACCCTTGTGAGAAACAGTTTAAAGTTAAAGAATGCACATTCAAATCAGTGGAAATGAAATGGATATTTTTAATGTTATAACATAGTCAGTTGGAGAAGGACATGCCCAAAGACCTCCCCGACTGAAAGGGGAAGATAGAAACCATGACTCGTGAATTATACCCAAACTAGAGACTTGGTCCAACTACTTTCCAACTGAGTAGAGACCACGAAAGGCTTCCAAAGATTAGTATAGCCTTATGGAATAAAGTGTTGGTTTATCAACCAGTGGGTATTGAACTCAAATCAACTACAGGCAGCTTTATTATTAATGTGTTACACAAACCAGAGCATTATAGAATGCTAGCCTGCTTCTCTGGTACTTGTTGCTCTAAGACAAATTATTACTCCGAATAATACAAAGCTAGGTGTTCCAGAAAAGATGCTCAATAGCATAATTTCTTTCCATCAAGATCTAGCGGCGAAGTGTCCGATTCATTCACAGTCTCAAATGGGACGAAACAAGGCTGTGTTCTTGCACCACTTTTATTTGCTTTGTATTTCTCTGCCATGTTGGAAATAGTGTTCGAGGTTGTTACAGAAAGAGTAAAGTTTGAGTAGAGAACTAGTGGTGGATTGTTCAACCAACAGCACTTCAAAGCAGAAACTAAGACTTTGGTGCAAACAGTTCAAGATTTGCTCTTCGCAGATAATTGTGCACTTGTAGCATACACTCTTGAGGATATGCAATGGATACTAAACAACTTCTCATGTGCATCAAAGGCTTTTCTTAAATGTCTGATACTTATTCACTCAGTTTCTTTTGCCAAACTGCTAAGGATGTAAATAAATCAACACTAGTCATCAAATGAAGTCAAACAAGCACTAACACCAAGACACACACACACACAAACATATATATATATATATATATATATATATGACAGGCTTCTACACAGTTTCTATCTACCAAATAAACTCATAGGACATTAGCCAACTCAGTGCTTTGCCCGCAGTGACATGCAGTGGGATTGGACTTTAAAACATGTGGTTGTAAAGAGATCTTAACCACAAAATGTATGGATTTTTTCAGTATGTAACAGCACAGTGCTCAATGAAAACTTAGAGGAAGGGAGGAGGTGGATAGTTGAGCACATCTGTATATAAGTTTAATGAGATTGTTGCTTCTATATTATGGTTTCACACTCATGTTCAGCAATTTCAGTATATCAAAAGCTCATGGAAATTCAGTGTCCAGTTCTGAAACCATGGCACAGAAGTAAAAAGAGACATTAAAGACACACACATGTACACGCACGCACACACACACACACGACTGTAGCTTCAGTTCACCAGAGTCAAGAATTATTTCTCTTGACTGATGCTGTATTTGGTTTAAAGCAAGTTATTTATATTTTATATTGATTGCATGATTGGACATATTTTATATGGCTGGAACTTTTTTATTTTCTTGTTTTGTCTTTTTAATTTTTTTTCTTTAATTCTATTCCATCTAATGTCAACTCAAGTGCTTTTACACCATTTATATTTGATAATTTATTGATTCCTATTGATTTTGTCTCTATTTTCGTTGCACTTGGCATCCGGTCATTTCAGTTCTTTCTGCTTGTTTCTGTCTTCTCTCGTGTTCTTCTTGACAGACTTACCACATTCTTTATGTCATTTCTGTTATTGATTGCTGCTCCTGGGCTTTGTGTCTTGAACCAGAGACAAATATCTTCTGTTCTGTGTGTTTAGATCAAATATCACATGTTCATATGTACATACACACACGTGTATGTGTTATAAATGTCAGAAACAGGACCATCCTAGCAATTTGTATATCAGAGATAACATTGACCAATGTATCTATCTTTTTTTAAGACAGTATGGTATGATTTGTAAAAGATTTGGCTACTATTTCTAGCAAATCAAACAACTGCGCTGAGGCTTCCTACATACAAAGTGACAAAAAAAATAGGGTGGTCTTGACTACTACACCTTTGTTAATAAATCAGCTCTGTCAAAGCTGACCTGGAACTAATCAACAATAGCAACTAGTTTCATGTTTTAATACTGGTAGTTGTTGATTCAGAACAGTACACACTGTAGCACATTTCGTTAAGTTGTATATAGGATAATAAATACTAAATCGTTGAGAAATATTATTCATGATTAGCTGGCATCCAATCAGGAAATTTGTGTTTGTCTTTAGAGTTTATTTTTTATTATTATTACTATTATTAATTAAGGTGGTAAGCTGGCAAAATCATTACCACACTTTTCAAGGTGGCAAGCTGTTAGAATGCCGGACAAAATGCTTAGCGGCATTTCATCTGTTATGTTCTGAGTTCAAATTCCATCGAGGTCAACTTTGCCTTTCATCCTTTCAGGGTCGATAAAATAAGTACCAGTTGAACACTGGGGTCAATGTAATCGACTCATCCCCACCTCTTCCATGCTGCCCTTGTGGCAAAAATTTGAAATAATAATAATAATTATTATTATTATTATTATTATTATTATTATTAATTCAGAGATTTCCATATTTTTCTGATTGGTGAGACACTTTAAAATACTTCATAACATATAGGTACAGACAAAGCTGTATGGTTAAGAAGCTAGTTTTGCAACCACATAGTTTTGAGTTCAATTTCAATGTGCAGCACCTTGGGTTGGTGTTTTCTATAGCTCTTGGCCAAAGGTCTTGGTATTGTAGAAGGGAAGTAATATATGTGATAAGAAAAACAAGAGTCATTTCACCTTTGAACACTCAAAGGACAACCCACTTGATTATACTGCAGCTCCTGTTTTACTCTCAATTTTTCTTTAGAAACAAGATTTTCAAATACAGCAGTATTGTTGCTGTTATTTTTTTTTTTCTTTAAATGATGATAAAACATTCATATTGTTATTCATAATTATCTAGAGTGGCAAATCTGGACGTTTCTGTTCTATTTGATCTCTTCAGCGATGCCTACTTACCAGACATCATAATGACTGTGAGAATATGTAGTATTCTAGTGAAAAAATGTTCACTGAGTATGCAGTTTAAAAATAATGACATGGGAAAAATTGCCAAAGGATGCTTTGTGTTATAAATATATTAGACAATTCATGATAGTCAGCCCTTGGTAATTTTCTTGCCTCTATCATTGTATTATATTAACTGATCACTGAGTGGGTTTTTTTTTTTTCTAATATCCAGCATATTCTGATAGTCATTCTAATGTCAGGTAAATATAATTAAGATTATGCTTTACTAAGATGGTCTAATAAGATGGAAATAGGTCTGGAGTTGTCACTGTACTTACCAAAGACCAATCTTAGTTTCCACTGCGCTCCCTGTTTCAGCTGTTTATATAAATTTTGGACTTGCCTATCTGACCCATGATAAGAATTATTTTTAATGCTTTAATTAACTAAAAATTATATTTATGGCTTTATGTTTAAATGTTTAAATAGTGTGCTTGACAAATGCAGGACTGCCACATTGTGCAACACTTTAGGCATTATGTACTAATTATAAATGAATATCACCATCATATAATCAGTATTATTTGTTCTCAATTTTCTGCGAGACAATACCTAATCATTGTATTGGTCTGTGTCCAGAGGACCAGAGGAATATTGCCTTACTTGGAAACAGATGAGGAGCAGTGACAGAAACAGTTTCTGATGATTTCTGTAGAAAATCCGACACTCATTTCATGCTGACTCATGGAAAAATGGATGTTAGATGATAATGATGTTGATATATATATATATATATATATATATAAATAATGTTTTGAAACCCCACCCCTCTAAATTTTCAGTGTTTCAATATTGCTTTAATAATACTTTTTGACAAAAGTAGAAAGACAATTGCTAAAATCAAATTGATTAAAAATTGAATGAGAAACACAGTTGTATGGTGACAACTCCAGATATATTTCAGTCTGTTAATACACAACATACTGTTATATAATACTGTAACTTTATATATATATATATATATACATATATATATATATATAGGAAAATGAAGAATAAGGCAGAATGCTAAACTGGAAGCATATTTTAATAAAGATTTCATTGCGAAGGAAATTTTCATTCTCCTTCGTGAAAATTTGCTTCGCAACGAAAGCCGGTTAGAAATCTTTATTAAAATATGCTTCCAGTTTAGCATTCTGCCTTATTCTTCATTTTCCTATTATTTCTCCACATGCGGTTAACACAACCCCACTATTTACTGACTTATATATATATATATATATATACATATACACACACACACACACACAGATACAGACCTCAATCACACGTACTAATGCAGAAATTTACATGCACCATATCAATTACTCTCTCTCTCACACACACACACACACACACACACACACACACACACACACACACACACACACACACACACAAACACATTAATGCTGTCTCATACACATACGTATCCATACATACTCACACATGTTTACACGCACATATCACATATTGATCTACTCTACCAGTTTGCAAGCATATTCAATAATAATCATTGTTATTTCCTCACGTGCAATCCAAAAAACCATTGAAAAATCTTTCTTTCCATCCTGCAAATGGAAGTTGACACTTGCCACCCTCAATAACATCACAGCATGTTGATGTATGGAAATGTTTCAGTTAATGTTTTCCATTAACAGTTTCTCATTTGCCTATCTCTCTCTCTCTCTCTCTCTCTCTCTCTCTCTCTCTCTCTCTCTCTCTCTCTCTCTCTCTCTCTCTCTCTCTCTCTCTCTTTCTCTCTCTCTCTCTCTCTCTCTCTCTCTCTCTCTCTCTCTGATCCAATAAAGCTAGCACACACTATTCCATTTTGAGTGGAATCATATTCACAAGTCACAGCTGGGCAATGTTGATAGAATTTGCATTGGTGGTTTGAAACCTATCACTGAAAAATGGACTGCATACATGGCAGAAGGCACTTAACTCTTTTAAAAGGTTACCCCTTCCACATACTCACACAGTTAATAATGATACTGAAAATAGGTACCATGTAGTGGTGTAGCTTGCTATTGGAGGCAGTTGAAGTACTGTTTAAAAAAAAAGCAACATTCTTCTTTACTTTTTTATTCTTTCTTTCCACCATTCTTTTATTCATATATTGAAATGTATGTAATATATATAACCTTACCTGAAATCAAGTGAGAGCAACAGGAAAGGCATATGACCATTGAAAATCTGCCTCAACAAACTCCATCTGACCCATGTAAGCATGAATAAGTGGGTGTTAGAACAATTATGATGATATATATCCGTCTCTCTTTTGTGAAATATGAAAGGAATATTGCATTTCCTGGATATTAAAGATGTTGAGTATGTTTGGATGTGCAAGTGTATCTTTGTGTGTATGTATGTATGTGCAAAAATAAAAAAAAACAGATTATTTTCTTCAGGCAAGCTTTCAACATCAAAAATTGCTTAGCTTTTGGTGTTTTGGTGTCTTTTAAAGAATTCTTTTGTTGGTAAGTGTCAGTGTGTACTCCAGTATGATGTCTTTAGGCATGGTGATATGGGGAAAAGGAATTCATATGGATAGAGTATGCTTGGTTCAAAGACTTTAAAATATGATTGCAAAATTGACATGGCCAAATTCATTTTATTGTAAAAGAGAGAGAGAGTGTGTGTGTGTGTGTGTATGTCTTACAGTCACACATACACACTAATTCATGTGTGTATACACATCTTCATGCATTTCTATTACTTACACTCACACATATGTATACTTAAGAAAATGGTAATGCTTATATTTGTTCATGGGTGATATTAATATGTGTGTGTGTGTGTGTGTGTGTGTATACACCAACACTTTTATACACACACACATACACACCTCCATTCTATTTAATAATTCTGGTCAATGCTATTTTCATTGCCATTTATTGAAGTGATTTTAGAGCAAGTTGTAGGTGCTGAATCTGAATATGGCATCAGTTTTGCTGTATTTGCTATAGTTTTTGACATAATCACATCAAAGTTCTCTTATTGAACCTTCAGCTCAGTTGACTGCATGAATGTTGGCCTACTGCTACCTAATGAAAATGTACCATTATTTATTAATGCTCTTGAAAGAGATCTCTACAGCATACAGTTTCTCATGCAAACCTTCCCTATTTCCCATCTGTGGCCGGGAGAGGTTTCTAAATTATGTCACAATACTTTTGTGTCTCCCCAATAACCTAGGTGTGTTGTGAAATATTTGCGAACTGGTAACTTTGCATACAGCATCCAATGATGATGATGATTAGTAACGTGATATGATGGTTGTTTATTAACGTCTTTAATTACTTAACACTGATAAAATATCTCCTAGAAATTTTTATTTTTTTAAGTGTCTCACCAACCTGAATAACATGGAAGTCTCTGAATTAATAAAAATGCTAATTTATTTTACCTGTTCTTGATGTTGTAGTTTCCCAAATTTCTTAACCAGCCATATCTCTTTGTATTTTACCACAGGTGGCCCACCACAAGAAACATCCAAATACCTTTACCAGTTTGAGTTCAATCGACTTTTACTGGACAGCATACCAAAACCGTATCAAATAGTCTATCCACAACAACTGCGTCACAACAATGTGGTTAGCATTAACACACGCCAGCACCGAGTCAGGCATCATGTAAGTAATTTCTTCTATTCAATTATTCTCATCTTTTCCCATCAATTTGGGGCGAGTTGCTCAACTAAAGGTGGTGCTCCAGCATGGCCACAGTCAAATGACTGAAACAAGTAAAAGAGTAAAAAGAGTATAACTTTCTTGTTGTTTCACTTCAGGTTAGCACTGCCTAAAAGGATTATCAAACATAGGACTACATTATCAGATGTGTCTTAAAAAAAAGAGAGAAAGAGAGATAAAGCGTAGTTAGAGGGAGATTTGGTGGCAGTTTCTTGCAGGCCAAACAACAGAGTAGAGGTTCCTGATATGCTCCAGGTTCTTCCACAGAAATAAGATCTTTCTGCTGCAATATACTCTTGACATATTCATCTTCAATGGAAGCACTTCATGCAAGAGACGTACCAAGTTTCCCCTTTTGTTTTGTATACAGCATATATATTTACACACAATAATGTACATATGTGCATGACAATGCAAATAACGTATATGATTGTGTACGTTTATTTATATACATACATATATACACACACACATATTTTATTTTGATATAGAATAGAATTGATTTGTTTCGCCTTCCCTATCTCTCCATACATGTGTGTGTATATATATATATATATATATATATATATATATATATATATATATATGTGTGTGTTGGCTATAGCCTAGTCACCCGTATTACGAACCAGGTGATACACGAAGGAGTCATACCCTATGACTGGTGTAGCAGCATCATAGTCAACTGCTACAAAGGTAAAGGGGACGCTTTAGATACAAATAATTACAGAGGCATCAAGCTGTTAGATCAGGTTATGAAAGTTACAGAGAGGGTCATAGCCCAACTAATTAGGGAGCGAATCAATTTAGATGAGATGCAGTTTGGGTTCGTGCCAGGTAAAAGCACTACTGATGCCTTATTTCTAGTGAGACAGTTGCAAGAGAAATACCTAGCCAAGGATAAACCTCTGTACCTGGCTTTCGTTGACATGGAGAAAGCCTTTGACAGGGTCCCCCGATCCCTTATCTGGTGGTCAATGAGGAAACTTGGGATAGAAGAATGGCTAGTGAGAGCTGTGCGAGCCATGTACAGAGATGCGGCCAGTAAGGTGAGGGTTGGAAATGAGTACAGCAATGAATTCCGGGTAGAGGTAGGGGTCCACCAAGGTTCCGTCCTCAGCCCCCTATTATTTACCATAGTCCTCCAGGCAATCACAGAGGAGTTCAAGACAGGTTGCCCCTGGGAGCTCCTCTATGCTGATGACCTTGCCCTAATTGCGGAGTCACTATCAGAACTAGAGGAGAAGTTTCAGGTGTGGAAGCAAGGTCTAGAATTGAAGGGCCTTAGAGTCAACCTAGCTAAAACCAAAATCCTAATAAGTAGGAAGGTAGATAAAACACAAACCCCTTCAGGTAGATGGCCCTGCTCAGTATGTAGAAAAGGAGTAGGTAGTAACTCTATAAGATGTACCCGGTGCAAGCTATGGACACATAAGAGGTGCAGCAACATCAAAGGCAGGTTAACTAGCAAGTTAGTTTTTGTTTGTGGCAGATGTTCAGGTGCAATAAAGACTGCAAACAAACAGGAAACAACTTCTATCTCATTCCAGGGTGAAAAACTAGAGGTAGTCGATAGCTTCCGCTATCTGGGCGACCAAGTTAGTAGTGGGGGTGGGTGCGCTGAAAGTGTAGCTGCTAGAATAAGAATAGCCTGGGCAAAGTTTAGAGAGCTCTTACCCCTGCTGGCGACAAAGGGACTCTCACTCAGAGTAAAAGGCAGACTGTATGACGCATGCGTACGAACAACCATGCTACATGGCAGTGAAACATGGGCTGTAACTGCTGAGGACATACGTAAGCTCGCAAGGAATGAAGCCAGTATGCTCCGTTGGATGTGTAATGTCAATGTGAATACCCGTCAGAGTGTAAGTATCTTGAGAGAAAAGCTGAACATTAGAAGCATCAGTTGTGGCGTGCAAGAGAGACGATTGCGCTGGTATGGACATGTGGTGAGAATGGAGGAGGATAGCTGCGTGAAAAAGTGCCACACCCTAACAGTTGAGGGAACCCGTGGAAGAGGTAGGCCCAGGAAGACCTGGGCTGAGGTGGTGAGGCAAGACCTTCGTACATTGGGCCTCACCGAGGCGATGACTACGGACCGAGACCTTTGGAAATGGGCTGTGCGTGAGAAGACCCGGCAAGCCAAGTAAGATCGTTGCCAGTGCCCCTGGACTGGTTCTTGTGCGGGTGGCACATGAGATGCACCATTTTGAGCGTGGCCGTTGCCAGTACCGCCTGACTGGCTCCTGTAGGATTTTCGAGCGAGATCGTTGCCAGTGCCCCTGGACTGGCTTGTGCGGG
Organism: Octopus bimaculoides; assembly: GCF_046866305.1. NCBI lineage: Eukaryota > Metazoa > Mollusca > Cephalopoda > Octopoda > Octopodidae > Octopus > Octopus bimaculoides. Next base: position 4,834,643 of record NC_142936.1, read on the forward strand.
TGGCACATAAAAGACACCATTTCGAGCGTGGCCGTTTTCGTGCGGGTGACACGTAAAAGCACCCACTACACTCTCTGAGTGGTTGGCGTTAGGAAGGGCATCCAGCTGTAGAAACTCTGCCAAATCAGACTGGAGCCTGGTGTTGCCATCCGGTTTCACCAGTCCTCAGTCAAATCGTCCAACCCATGCTAGCATGGAAAGCGGACGTTAAACGATGATGATGATGATGATGATGTGTGTGTGTATGGATGTATATTTGTATGTGTTGTGTGTATATGTGTATGTGTGCATATAAGTATATACATATGTAAGTATATAATATATATTTATGTGTGTGTAAATATATAAGTATATACACACACACACACATACTCAAAATGGTATGCAAAAATTGATGTAATTCATGAAGTATTTAAAATATTGTTTTGTATCTACATAAATATGTTGTGTAGATCATATATATATATATGTTCTGTAGATCATATATATATATACATATATATATATATGTATATATATATATATATATATATATATATATATATATATATATATACACACACACACACACGCACGCACACACACTGACAAAATAAAGAAACATTACATATAGACAAAAACCTACACAATGAAGTCATATTTACTTCATATGTACTGTAAGCTGTCTTTACAATGATATTGAACTTTTAAAATGTATGATTATTTATTTATTTATTTGCTCATTTAGTTATTTATTTACTTATGTATTTTGTTTTCAGTGCTATTAACATTATTTTGAATATTATTAACATTAATCAAATTGGCTTTTCTAGATACTTCCATTTCTGTTATATAATTAGATAATGGAAGATCTATTGTATCATGTGAGCAGACAGACGCTGTTTTAAGATTGATGTTGTTGTTGTTGTTGTTGTTATTGTTTGTTTTAGATATTTCCCCAGTTTTATCAACCCGTTCAGTGCAGCTGTTATATTACATGCATTAACAACAGTGATAGTAACCACTGTGACACAGCAAGAACACCACTAAGTTTACACAGGTTTTAATTTGAGGTTCAGTGGTTGTAATAGTAGTAGTAGTAACAGTTTCAGCTGTGACCATCCTACCTTTTCTTATTTATAGGATATACTGTGCAATGTATCCTTCCTTATTTAAGATGGTACACAATACTCTGAAAGCAATTTCCTTGCTGTTTCTAGCAGGCTGAGTGAGGCTTCTTTCAGTGGCTCAAGTAGTATTGGCGGCAAGTGGTGGTGGTAGTCTACTTATGTGTTGTGAATTCAAACTTTGCTGCAGCGGTTGGTATTAGAAAGGGCATCTGGCCATAGTAACCCTGCCAAAAATATATCATCCCAATGTCCCCAACCCATCTGGGGAAAGGAGCCATTTATGCATGATTTCGATATCATATTTGTTGAAAGCATGTGAAACAACAGGAAAAGAAAGAAAAAAAACTCATGGAACAAATATCTGTTGGTGGGAAATTCCAAGGTACCCACTACCCCTCCCCACTTCTTGTCCAGAAGAAAATGGTTTGGTTGCTGGAAGACCCTTTGTCTCGCAACAGGACTCTGCGCCCTGCCACACAAGCAGGAGAACTCAGTCATGGCTGTCAGACAATTTCTGTGACCACATCACCCCTAACATCTGGCCCTCTAACTCCCCAGACTGCAACCCCCTTGATTATTATGTGTGGGGTGCAGTTGAGCGAGAGACCAACAAAACTCCTTGAAACATCAAAGATGAGCTGAAGGCAAGGATTATGGCAGCATTCACCAACAAGGGTCAGTAAAATAAAGTACCAGTCAAATATCGGGGCCAGTTTGAGGGAGAACCTTAGCTACATTGATCTCACTGATTTCAAAGGGCCTTCCTCCAGACATTAAAAAGTATTTGTATCTATGTGTCTATGGTCTGTCTGTCTCAAACTGGGCTGTCCACCAGTCTGTCTGCCTATTTCATTATCCTGTCATGATGCATTATGTCTATTACTATTTGTCAACCTACCTCTCTCTCTGTGTCTGTCAATCCAGTATGTCACTGATCTTGTGTTATTTCTTTTATACAGGGGACTTATGACCACCACAAATGTGTTACCATTCAGTTGGAACTATTTGAAAAGAAATACAAAATTCGACTGGACCTTAACAAGTAAGTATTCTTATGCATCAAAAATTTTCCAAATGAAGTTTTAAATGTACAGTAGAGCACCAAATAAAATATTTGCCATGTTTGATTACATTTCTTATATATAGACACACTGCATGTGTGTGTGTGTGTGTGTGTGTGTGTGTGTGTGTGCGCGCACATTTCCAAATCTCTTTGTAATTATGTTTTGTAATGTGTGGCTTATTATGTAGTAAAACTAAATCGAAAAATAATTTCTGGTATTTTCCTATTAATGATAGCCAATTTTATTTACTAAAGGATGAGTATGTAAATTATCACAGTCGTGAGAGAAATGTAATAGTTGATTGACAGACTTTTGGAATAACTGTCACTGACTTGTGAAGGAGGAAAAAGGCAAGGAATTACATGATTGTTGAAGACTTTATTTACTAACCTTTAGTATAAAAGAATTGGCTATTGATAATAGGAAAGTACTTGTTTTTTAGGAGGTTTTTTAATGTAAAATTTCTACAAAACCAGGCAGGAATTCAAATGTTTGCATTATTTTATTTTTTGAGAGGTGGGGGTGAGGTGGGAGTGGGGACTTTCATTTTGCAAAGAAAAGTTTTCTCTTCTATTTCTAAACTAGAAAAATGACTACAGTATGTAAAAATACTGCCCAAGTCTCCGAAAGAAAACTGAATGAAAGCAGACATGTTTTTAAAAACAAAAAAAGAATACAAATTCATTTTTTAAGTAGATATGCTTATTTCATAACTCCACCCCACCCCTACCCTAAGAAAGAAAATGATTTTGTGCAAAACCATCACAATTTTGAACAATTTAAATGACATAATTAACAACAACAAAGCAGCAAAAAGCAAATTCAGAATGAATAGAAAGTTTGAATTGAGAAATGCTGAATGCCTTCCATCATTTGCTGCGGTGACCTTGAATAGACAGGCCCTAGATACGAATTATCTAGCTGAGAACTGCTTATTTGAACTGTGTGACAAAGGGAAAAGCATCCATACCTAAGGTTCTTACCAAACAGCTGAATAAAAATGAAAATAACTTATCACAATATCTGGAATATGACAGGTGTCTTTTGTTATTCCTGCAAAAGAGTAGTTGTAAGCAACCCTGGTCAATATGTGGCAGAACATCTCCGCCATCAACTAAGATGGAAATGATGCAGTTTTAATTAAAGAAAAAAATACTTAAAGAATAAGGATGCAGAACATGTAGTGCGAAGCCCACCTCTGTGATTTTAAGTTCTTGATATAGTAAACAAAGCATTGATGGATCATTTAAATAAGATACATGAACAGTTAGGGGTATATATTGTGCAGATTTGAACATAGATGGCTTCTGATTATGTGGAGTGCATGACAGACTGGCTACTTGTGAAGAATTCTAAACAATAACAACAGCAATCAGGGAGGGAGGGGGGACAATAAATTTCAGAAGCATTTGGAAGTATATTCTGCTTCTTTTGACTTATTCAAGTTTGCTATCAAAATCTTAAGGCCTTCCTAAGTAAATTCTTGGTGTTGTTGTTGTTTAACCACAGGTCATTCCTAGTGTTTCTGTCATGATCATCTTAATTTCTTTATACAGTGTTTGTAAGCATATTATTGAATATGCCTTCCCATTAAAAAAAAAGAATTATGATTTAGCTGCTACTTCTTGCAGATCAAGTAATGCTGTAAGAATTCCTGTGTTAGCTCAACTTAAGTAGATAAAAATAAGCAAGCAATGGAAAAAGTGAAAACAAAACAAGAAATTTGTAAATCATTTCTTTTGTCTGTTGTTAACAAAAAAAAACCTGCACCTCCTCTTCTTATTTAAAAAAAAAAAATTTTTAAATATTGGGATTGAGTAAGGATTAAGACATCATCAGTAAAATGAGATAATCCTTACAGCTCTACTGTTATTGAATGTGTTCCAAGGATTAAGTTAAGAAGAAATAGATTTCTTGGCAAAAAGAAAACAAGAGAAAATGGAAAGATTAGGAAGTATTAAAATACATGAAGTGGAAGGTTTGAACTTAGGCAGCAGCTGCGTGTGTGTGTGTGTGTGTGTGTGTGTGTGTGTGTGTGTGTGTGTGTGATAGAGAGAGGGGGAGCATGTACATATATGAACACATGGAGGGGGAGAGAGAATGTACATGTAGGAGCATATATTTACGTGTGTGTGTGTGTGTGTGCTCAATTGCTTGTGAATATATTTGTGACTCATCTGTGTAAATATATTGGTATATTCATACACCAGAAAATGAAACTATTTGTTTGAATGATTGTGTGCACATATGCTATATGTACTGTATTTATGCACAACACAGCATAAATCAGAATTGAAACAAATTTAAATTGCATAAAGCCCTACCATGGGTTAAATAAGAATTAAAATTATAAAAACATCTTCCTTATGCTGTTGTTGTATAGAAAAAGGAGGAGAAAGTTTCCATTGCAATTCCTGCAGACAAAAACATTGCCAACAATTTCAAAATATACTGAATTTAAAAGTATGTCCAAAAGCAAAAATGTAAGTCATACCAGTTATTATCAGAGGAAGAAAAAAATCTATTGTACCTCCTAAAGTAGTTGGACATTGAGTGCTCCAAAAATCTTCCCTCCTGGAAACAGTTCATATTCTTAGAAAGGTACTTTCTTTACTTTCTTTCCAAGAAAAACATCTACAAAAATCAGTATCCATACTCTACAATCAAATAACAGTGATGATGATGATAATAATAATAATAATAATAATAAAAAGAGCCAAGGCAACACCAGCATTCTCTCAGCAATTAGCCAGAGATGATTTTTTAAAACGAGAATATCTGAAATAAACTCAACTGCTCTCACAAATGAGAATACTAAAAATGAACCTGACCGCTCACAAAAATTAAGTGAAAAAACAGGAAAAATAACTCTGAATCCTTGTCCAGTACCAGATTGATCCCAAAATCTCATCAGTTCATGCCAGCCACGAGGCCAAACATCCCTGAAAGTTTCATCGAAATCCATCCAGCGGTTTTTGAGATATCTTGTCCACGGAAAACAAACAAACAAATAAACACGACTGAAAACAATATCTCCGCCTTCGCTAAGGTGAAGGTAATAATAATAATAATAATAATAATAATAGTAATAAGGAAGAGGATATTGACTAAAAACAACTAGTGGGCTGGCTTTCCCGTCATCCCTAACAACACAAAAACCTCTGCTTCACCACCACCACTACCCACACACAAACACACACACCCACATTTCCATCTCATATTGAATTTAATAATTTAGTTTCAACTCTACTGTGTCAATTTACAAAAGCTATATGCTGTCTAATTAGAACATTGCAAACCACTGCAATATGTTATGATATGAAATCAAACAACTGCAGCACATGTGCATCTGTGTATGCAATACGATGCCAACACTACTGTAACATGCAATCAATTGGTTACAAGCTATAGCACTGTTGCCCAATTATAGAGACATTCAATTATCAAGAGAACATTGGATTCTAATTAGAGTAAAACATGGCTTTATAGTAAGCATGTAGCACACACACACACATAACTGATAATCTAATGTGTACATAGACACAAGCACTGAAAGAAATACACTTACACATAAATATGTAAACACACACACAAACAAACAATCTCTGACAGAATAAAGTATGCACATAAAAACAAGCAAATAATGTCACACATATTACAAGACACACACACACACACACACACAGTCATCCTGCAATATGCACAGTTACACACAAATATTTGTAACATACACATACACAAATAGTTATGCTGTCACATGCACAACCTTAGATTAAAATGCACACACATGCTTAATTAAACAGAAATGCAAGAGAAATGTCTTAAAACATAAATATAGTAATTAATACACACACACACACACACACATGCATGAGCACACACACAAGCACACTCCTACCCATTCACCCATCATTTCTCTTCCACCCACTTCTCTCTCTCTCAAATGTAGTCAGCCAAATCTTTCTGAAATTCCTCCCTGCCATTTTAAAAATGGATGATACATTTGAAAATGTCCTTTGTACGTTATCTGGAAATGAGATGGGATAACCATAGCCAGAATGCCTGTGACCACAGGTCTGCTGACCTGGGCTAAACCACAATAACACACACACTCTCATGCAGCCTCTTAACTCTTTCGTTACTGTATTCATTTTGAGATGCTCTGTGTTTCTTTCAATTAATTTTAAATATAACAAAGAATTTAGTAAAATAACTTAGTTATTATTCAGCTAGTGTTAGGAACATAAATTGTGACTAAGGTATGCTGGAAGATTTTAATTCAAAACTTATGAAAACCGGTTTCAGCCAGGTTGGTAACGAAAGGGTTAAACACATATTCAAACAACCAAAAGTACTTTATGAGACCACATATAGTTCACTCTGCTATTCCATTGATATCTTCTTAAAAGACATGGAGTGTTAGCACAAAATATTTGTCATCTAATATAAGTCACGCTCTACCTCACACCATCTTTGGTCAAGCATCATAATACCTTTTTTTTTGTTTTCCATTGTGTTCTTCTGCAGTCTTGATGTGTTATCTTTTCCTTGGACTTCTCAGTAAGGTACTTCTATCTTCATTAGCTTTTTGACACTATGAGGTGCCAAGTGGCCTGTGACAAGGGTCCTTTGCAGTTGACTCCAAACTAGTGAGCAAAACGGTTCATATTCTTAAAAAGGTACTTTCTTTACTTTCTTTCTACACCATATGCCCGTGGGCATATGGTTGAAACGTTGTGTTAACAACAAACAAGATAAGGCAAATATCCGTCAATTGTAAATAATGTAAATAGTGAGCAAAAGTTCTCCATTTTTCAATGTATAGACAAGCTATTTGCCAGCATTTGTAGAGAAAACTGAGATGTCAACAATGTTTATATCAAGTAGGTTATTGATCTCGGCCAATAAAGAATAAAATTTTTAAAATCCATCTTTGAGATGATAGTAGGCTAGTGAAGTTTTATAATAGAATAGAAACATTTCCAGTCAAAAGTGATAATCTCTTTGCTAGCAGATAATGACTAATGATTAAATTTCTCATGCATAAAGAAATACTGAGTGTTCAAGTGCAATATATATATATATATATGTATATATATGTAATTCAACACTAAGAATAATAACCACAAATCATGTAGATTGTTAGAAGCAGTTCTAGCCAGTCACTTTCTCCTTTAAATTTCTTCAGATGTATCGTCTTCATTTGTGATTACTGGACCCAAAACTCACAAACTGAAATTTTTCCCAAATCAATGTGCCAGAAAAATTAAACCCCACATAAACTTAATTGCATGTCTTCACACACATATACATGCAGTTTTCCATAAAACTGTAACATACTAAAATACAAATACATACACACATATGACATGTTCACAAGTGTTGAACACATTCTCCAAAGCTATGTAAACACACACACACACACACACTCATATATACATGCACAAATTGGTTTCTATAGCTGTGTAAACACACATATTGTCTAACTCATAAATCGTCTTATTGGGAACACACTCATAAAATAACTGCACATCTACATTTCCAGATGTGTAAAAAAACTATACCAACGCATCCTAATAATTCAGGGTTCCGTCATCTTGCTCTGACACAGCCAACTAGTCTAGGTTTCCATCTGGAAAATTACTACCACACCACCATCACCACAGAAACAACTACTACCACCACTACCGCCGCCGCCACCACCACCACCTATCTTTTTGAGGTATATTTACCTCCAGATATTTCTACCTTTACCACCACCACTACTAGCCATCACTATAACTTTTGCTACCACCCCTACCTTCTGTTAGAAACATTACTTCAGTCATTACTGCTATCACCACTACTACTACTACTACTACTACCACCAGCACCACCACAAATCATCATCATCATCACCAGCAATACTGCATTGACAAAGTAGTAACAGAAACAAGACTGGTTGGATAGAGGAGGTGTATACGAACCTTTGCATTGTTGGTTGAATACTTAATTCATTAAATGTTGAGAGAGGGAGTAGCGGTGGAATGGGGTAGAGTAGTAGGAGGAAAAGGGATGGTAGGTAAGGAGATAGGTGAGGGGTTAATGCTGTTGCTAAGTATGTAAAAAGAGTAAATGTTGAAGTGGTCAGAAGAGAAAATATACGAAAGTAGGCAGGTATTCACGGATAGCAATATATAAGTATATGGAGTAGAGGGGCATGTCATTGATGCGGTTGTGAATGGCAACAAAAGAATTTCAACAAACCTAGCTGAATGAGTGATTGTCAGAGTGACTAAATCAATTGATTAAATGGTTAATAACCAATCGACAAGTAATATTAAAGAAGTGAAAAAGAGTAAATGAGTGTGTTTGTTATTGGCATAACGACCCTCCCAAGGTGTGTGTGTATAACATGTTTACGAGGAAAAGGTTGACAATTGAAGTTTTGGTGCATTTGCCTTCATCAGCCGTTAGGTGTAATACCGTAAATAATGTGTTTTTGTTTAGTATTCTGTCTTTTCTTCCAATAATAATTAGTTTCGGAATTTGTGACATTAATGCCTTTCCTAACAGTATTAATGGTGTAAGTTACATGAAATGAAATAAAAGAACTACATCCGTAGAATGAGAAACCTATTTAAATAGATTTAACAGTAGTTTATCTTCTATTTTATTTTATGGAATTTCCATGTGAGTGGGTGGGTGAGTTGGGGGACAGAATGAATGATTGTGTGAGATAATCTTATTTGTATTTCTTGGCAGAATTAGTGTCATCTTATTTTCTCTTGCAAAAGCAATGAAACCTTGATGCATAAAAGCAATATACCATCTGCATACAATAGCCAGAACGTGTGTGGGTATGTGTTTAAGCTGTTGTAAGATTAAATGATGTGTTTGTGATGTGGGATGTGGGATACTTTCTTGAAATGCGAAGTCACCTCCTGGGGTGTTTTAACTGGTTATCGGTTGTCCACTAGTTTGTAATGATACACTGTCCACCTGTCATGATGTCAAACACCTTTTGTAGGAGGTGGGCAGCTAGGCAGCACTGATCTGATACCACATCTACTGCAAATGTTTTATAACCACTAGTATATTCTCATCATTGTTATTATTATTACTGATGTTAATGTCATTTTTATCGTTATCGGCATCCCCTCCCCCCCCCCACCTTCATCATCTTTGGCAGGTTATTGAAAGAGCTTATACATGGTTCGCTTGACCCAGTTCTTTCAAATCACATCCTCAATTAGTGTGATTCTATCAATTCTATACAAATGTTATTCAAACAACTCAGATGGTTTAAGGATCTACTTCCATATTATGTAATTGTGCTAAAATACGAATGATTTGTCAGCAAACAAATAGATCTCTATAAATTTAACTCTTTTTCTTTCAGTAATTAAACTAATGGATTTCTTACATTGGCACTCGACTACAGATATTTAGGTGAAGGTTCTAATTGATCAAATCAAACCTCCACGTGAAATGCATGAGTGATAAGTTTCACTCTGGCAAGATCTGTGGTCGGAACGTTGAATAAAATGAAACTAAATGTTGTGAAATATTTTGTTCACTGATGCAGATTACTATCATCATCACCGCTACTTCTGTTGTCATCATCGTCATGGTATTGAGGAGAATCATGATAAAATATCCTGATGTAATTTATGTGAGTGAGTGTGTGTGTATGTATGTATGTATGTGTAGATATATATATATATATATATATAGATATATATATATATATATGCACACACACATATCCCACTGCAGTTGACAAAATGTCTATTAAAAACAGCTATAAGTATAAAGATCTCTCTCTCTCTCTCATGTATGTATATATATATATATATATATATATAATGAATTAAAGAGAAGAAAAGCAAACAGGTACCCAGAATGTAGTGATAAGAAGAAAAAAAATGATAAAAACAAAAGTCCCCTTTCTCTTTCTTGCCTTCATAATAATGGGTGCATTGGGAATGACAAAAGGAGAACATGAACAATTATATAACCCAAGATCTCAAGATTTACAAATGTACATTAAATACAGAAGAACAGAAACAAAACTGAAACCAGTATAAGAAGCAGCTAGCACTAAACAGGTAGCGCACTCGTGTTACATAGATTATTATGAAGACATTGGTTGAAACCAAAAGAAAATTGTATGTACCTCGGGAACACACTCACAAACACACACATACAATTACACTCTCACGTGTGCATGCACACAATCTCACTCGTACAGATAAACACATATGCCATACAATAAAAGCACAAAAGGCGTTTCTTGGTGTTACTGTGAAAAACTTCTATGCAATCATAGAAGACATAATGATGGAGTTGGCCAAGGTTTCCCTCTTTTTGTTTTCTCATTTGATTTCTTTCTTCTTCTTTTCTATTCTTCTTCCCTGTTCTGTCTTCTTAATTTTTTCATCTTCATTTTCTTTCTTCTGCCTTCTTCACATTCTTCCCCAATTTCTTGTGTGTTGACACAAATCTACCCATTTGTTGGCATGTGTTTTTTGTGGTAGTGGTGGAGTGTTTGTTAGTCAACTGAGTTGACCCTCCTAGTGCATGCCTACTGCTTATTTTATCGTCCCTGGAAAGGTGGAAAATAAGCCAGTTGTAGCAGGATTTGAACTTGGGAATATGGAGGGATGAAACTAAATACTATAAGGCATTGATACTTTATTGTTTCTGCTTTTCATCTCACTGTCAAGGGATAAATATTTTGCCTCTACCACTACTTTTATGAACGTTTTCAAGAGATGATGAAAGGTGCAGCCCTGAACCTTGCTTGTGACAACCCAGTTTCACTCTGTGTCTTGTATCAAGTACCATTTTATTTATTGTATTTTTCTAACCACTGTAAATTCACTCATATATATATATATATATATATATATATATATATATATATATATATATATATATATATATATATATATATTGTATAAAGGATTGTGGGTAAGGCCAGAACAATGCAAAGTAAATGCAAGGCAAATCCCAAGAAAACAAATTCTTTTATACTTTTACTCGTTTCAACCACCCAACTGCGGCCATGCTGGAGCACCACCTTTGTATAAATTAATGTAGACTTACTTTGCATTCAATATTTATGACCCCATTTTCAAGAAATTTGGGATTTGCCTGTGTGTGTATCTCCATCCATCTATCTATCTGTCTGTCTGTCTATCCACTCATACCTCAAGTAAAAGAAAGGGTGGTCAAGGCTTAATAGGCCTGCTCAATCTCAGAAATTTGTCTTTAAACTTATTCATGGTAGTGTAGCTGTGTATCTACATAAATGTATATTAATATATGTGTAACCATGTTTGTGTGTATGTGTATTAATGCATGTATGCATATCACTATATTTGTTTCTGTGCTTATAACAATATATGTGTTGGAGCTTTTTCTTTATCAGTTACTCTCTGTGTGTGTGTGTGTGTAGATGTGCTATTGTGTGCATCAAAAAATATATATACATATATGCCAATGTATAACAATATATGTGCATGTGTTTGAGTGAATATCAATGTATGCATATCAGTATATCGGTGTGTGCAGCTGATAATCAACAACAAATGTTCATCAATCATTACTGATCCCATTCGGTAAGTTTTCAACAAAGATTTGTATGAAAATGAAAATATGTATTACGTCTTTGCAATTTTTGACATGGAAACATGTATCCTACTACCACATTAAATTTCTTGCATTCATTCTTAGTTATGTTATGTTAATATGTTGGTATCAAAGGAATTATCATCGGGTGGGCAGGCAGGCAAGCTGGCTGGCTGGCTGGCTGGTTGGTTGTCACATGATAAGGAAACAGGTAGTTGGCTTATATGTATATCTTTCATTGTGTATTGACAATAATGGTTAAATTAGAACTTTTATGCTATCGAAATACTTGTAATTGGTAAGTAATGTGATTGCAATCTGAAGGAAAGGCTGTTTCGAGTAGATTGTAGGATAGGCTGTTACATTAAGCCATCACTTTTGTCTTGGGAGACGCATGGGAATTTTGATAGATATCTTACTGATTTTTACATATTTTTTTGCTGAAAAGTTAGTGGTATTCGTGGAATATATGGTTTGTGGAGAAAATTTTCCTTATCAGTGTAAATAAATTTTGGATACATGAGACATTACTTTCTTACATAAGATATATGTTGTACTAGCTTGATTTCTTTTGTACTCATCTTATTTTCATCGCTGGTATATATTCTAATTTCTGTTTAAACTTACTTTTTTCAAGATATTATTGAAATAGTGTGAACACTCTGATTAATTTTTTTTTCTTGTTATTGGAAAATGTATACTCTGCAGTTAACATTTCTAAACATAGGAGTGGCTGTATGGTAAGTAGCTTGCTTACCAACCACATGGTCCCGGGTTCAGTCCCACTGCATAGCACCTTGGGCAAGTATCTTCTACTATAGCCTCGGGCCGACCAAAGCCTTGTGAGTGGATTTGGTTGACAGAAATTGAAAAATATGTATATATGTATGTGTGTGTATATGTTTGTGTGTCTGTACTTGTCTCTCCAACATCGCTTGACAACTGATGCTGGTGTGTTTACGTCCCTGTAACCTAGCGGTTCGGCAAAAAAGACCAATAGAATAAGTATTAGGCTTACAAAGAATAAGTCCTGGGGTCAATTTGCTCGACTAAAGGCGGTGCTCCAGCATGGCTGCTGTCAAATGACTGAAACAAGTAAAAGAATAAAAGAATATATCATCGTCATCATCTTCATCATTTTAAGTCTCTTTCTTATGCTGGCATGAATTGGATGATTTGACAAACCAAAGAACTGTACCAAGCTCCAATGTGTGCTTTGGCATGGTTTCTATGGCTGGATTCTCTTCCTAACAGCATCCATTACACTCTCAGAGTGGTTGGCGTTAGGAAGGGCATCCAGATGTAGAAAACCATGCCAAATCAGACTGGAGTCTGGTGCGGACCACCAGTGTGCCAGCCCAGTCAAACTGTCCAACCCATGCCAGCATGGACAACGGACGTTAAATGATGATGATGATGAGAGATATATGCTGTGACTGAGAAGACCCAGCAAATAAAGTGAGTTCACAGCTGTAACCTACACCAGTGTGGCATAACCAGCCCACTCAAAAGTACCTTGGATCGTAGGGTGACATGCTGTGCTTGAGAAGACCTATTGAGTCAAGTACATCAAAATCAAATCAAATCACAATCAAATGAAAATTGTAGTTGTGATCCCCATGCCAGTGGCACGTAAAAAGCACCATCCAATCGTGATCAATGCCAGCCCCCTCTGGCCCCTGTGCTGGTGGCACGTAAAAAAGCACCCACTACACTCTTGGAGTGGTTGGCATTAGGAAAGGCCTCCAGCTGTAGAAACACTGACCGATCAGACTGGAGCCTGGTGCAGCTCCTGGCTTCCCAGACCCCAGTCGAACTGTCCAGCCCATGCCAGCATGGAAAACAGACATTAAACAATGATGATGATGATATATACATATATATATATATATATATATATATATAAAGTGTAGTATATTGCCACTTAAGTGTGGCTGACCCCTAGGGGTGGATGTTACTGTTGCTTTTAGCCCCAGGAGGACATCTCCTCCAGCTGGCTTATCGACACACGACTGTGTCCTGTTTGCCAAGGGAGTTATCCCTCTCACCTCGACCAGCAACAGTAACATCCACCCCTAGGGGTCAGCCACACTTAAGTGGCAATATACTACACTTTATCGTGCAGTTACTGTTAATACTTCATTTAGAGAATTAACATTGCTTATATATATATATATATATATATATATATATATATATATATATATATATATATAAAAGTACCTACCTACTAACTTACACATGTTGTATGCATATATATACATATATATATATATATAATAAACTATTAAAAGCTTCCTTCTTCCATATGGTTATGTGTATACACATACTCCTCAGAAGGGCATTCTCACAAGAGGAAAACAAAAGTAAATATAATTTCAAATGTATACATGTTGGATCATAGCCAGTATGCCACATTGATTGTAACAATTCTGCATGGCATAAGGGGAAGGAGGAAAACAATAGCTGAAAGACAATACTTTAACACCACCACCAATGATAGAAATATAATAATAATAATAGTAATAATAATAGTAATTGCTATCTTCCATTTTTGTTATGTGATCTTTGAATGCTTCTGTATAGAAGGTTAATCATTGCAGGCATCTTTTCTAGGAAATCAAATGAATATATATATATATATATATGTGTGTGTGTGTGTGTGTGTGTGTGTGTGTGTGTGTGTATGTATAAATATATATAAAAGTGTGTATGCATACACACTTGATAAAATAAAATTTTACCTAGCATATTTCTGAAAGATTCTTTTTTTGGCATTTCTCCTGCTGGGCCCATTGGCCATTTCAATTTCATTGATTTAATTTAAGACGCTATCATACAAAATAAATTATTGGCCCTTGTTTTCTCTCTCTCTCTCTCTCTCTCTCTCTCTCTCTCTCTCTCTCTCTCTCTCTCTCTCTCTCTCTCTCTCTCTCTCTCTCTCTCTCTCTCATTTACCTGTCCATCGAATAAACAGAGAGAGAAGTAAAATGTTTGTTATAGAACATGACTAGATGCCAGAACTTGATAACATTAGGGTTATTCATGCCAGAATTAGGCTAACGAGGGAATGGTGTAAAGCAGGTAGACCAAAAGCCCAAAAGGTTGGGCCTTGCAGATAAGATTGTACTGTACTGAGGATATGTTATATTGCTTGTCTCCCAATCAATGTCATCATGGAAAAATAGACAGAAAATTATATTGACGATGATGTGGGTGATAGTGATAGCAATATTGATAAGGGTGGTCATCATTATCCTCAAGTGCCACTGACTTTTCATGATCAGCTGACCCATCACCCGATTAGTTTCTGTTGATGGCTATACTCCCCAGTCATTTGAAGAGCTTCCAGTTTCTTTTTTCACATCTCTACTGCCTGGAAAATGTCTGTCTAAGGGTTTGTTGTAGATTCAGATGAAATTCTGGTTCCAGGAGTGCACTTACAGCACTCACTGATTGAGGCCTATTCATGACAAGAACACCAGTCTTCACATGTTTATACTCTGTAATCTGCTGTTAGATAGGACTTCTGTAGCTAAGAGCACGGGGAGTAGTGAAGAACCTTATTGCATTGTTAACTCATGCTTCTGTGGAACCTGAAAAGTGCTGAAAAGTTTAATACTGCACCAAAGGATGTTTGAATATCACTAAAATATTCAGTGGATTGAGTTGATTTTCTATGGCCAGATAGCCTTCTTGTTGCCAACCCTCACCTGGTGGTGGCGGCAAGGTGGAGAAGTGGATATTATTTTGAGGATGTTGTTTTAAATCTTTACTGTTGTAGATATATCTGGATGTTTTGGGAAATATAGCATGTTATGGTTGAAGCCTTCTGCTGTAAAAAAAAAATTAAAAAACTGTGCCCTTTACATTTCTTTCAGTTTGATGATGGTAGTGGTAGTGATACTGGTGTTGGTAGTGGTAGCAGTGGTGGAAATAATTTAGGAATATTGTACTAGATGATTCTATAGTCTCTTAATTTGATACTAAATGTTCTTGATCATAATTCTGCTTAATCAGGGCTAACCTGGGGTTAAACCACAAGAACAGTGTTTTGAAAACCCTGCAAAGGTTAAGGATACAACCCCATCTCTAAGCTAGATAAGGAAAAAAAGCACAAATACATATCTAACCCTCAGTACCAGACCTTAACACCACATCTCCACAGCTCAATAACCCCTCCCATCATCACAATATTTCGCATCCTAATGGTAGTTACACACACCACTTGACCACATCCACCACCATATAAAGAACATTACATACAAGACTCTCATAATACGACACCCTCCACTCTCCGCTCACATTACACACCATGAAGTCTTGATTCAAAGCCAATATCTCCTTCTTTATTGTATTCTCTGAAGATTACAGATAATGTATGTGTGTCTATGTGTGTGTGTGTGTGTGTAAATATGTGTATGTGTGTGTATATGAGTTTGTGTATTTGTATGTGTGAATGTGTCATCGGCGAGTGTATATGTTATTGGTGTAAGTTGCAGGAGGTGTGGAAATGTGTTTTTATGTTGTTCTTGTTATTGTTTAACCACAGGTCAGCCTTGATTGAATAGACCTCTGAACAAAGACAGGATAATCAAGGACTACGATCCTGCCTTCTTTGTATATTTTGGATCACATTGTCCAGTGTGTCCTTCATTTTTTAAAACTTAATAGTGTAATTTCAGGGAGATTTGGCTGCTATTTCTAAAAAAAATTGAGACCACTGAGATGCTCTCTCATTGGTTCAAGTATTATGTTTGTGAAGCATTTATGTGTAGAGGTATATGTATATACAGGTGTATGTTTGTATTTGAGTGCTGGTTTAGGTTGAGGCATGTGTGTGTGTGTGTGTGTGTGTGTGTCTGTGTGTAAATATATGTGTGTTGATATTCAAGTCTCCATGTGTGTGAGCATACACCTGATTGCATAAGTGTACACACATGTGTGAAGTTGTATATAATTGTTTATGCTTATTAATGACTGTGTAAATGTATATGTGTGTATGTTTGTAATAATGTATAGTTAGCTCTATATGTCTCAACATCAATGTATAACTGTGTCGCTTCCTACTTGAATTTGGTGTATGTGTGTGTGTGTGTGTGTGTGTGTGTAGGTGCCTGTATCTACTAATCATTATACGTGTGTATATGTGTAGGCATTGTAATGATGTGTAAGTATTAGAGTGTGTATTGGTGACTGTGTATCAGCTTATCAGTGTATTGATAGCAATATATCGATATGTGCAGGTGGTAATCAATTTATCATATTTGGAGATATCAAAAGATATTTAGATTTATTCTCTCACCATATCCTCCCTTTTCACACACACTCTCTCTCTCTCAATCATTCAATGTTTCATTCACTCACACACAGAAAATCACTTTCATTCTCTCTCTCTCTCTCTCTCTCTCTCTCTCTTTCTCTCTCTCTCTCTCTCTCTCTCTCTCATGTACACAAACACTCCTTTGCTCACTCTCTCTTTCACGCACACATGCGCATACACTATTTGACAAATATTCACATATTGCTCTCTATCATACAAATGCATACACACGCACACATCTCACATGTATATGTAATCTCACTCTTCTATCTCGTATATATGTGTGTGTGTGCACACACACGTCTCACATGTATTCATAATCACACTATTCTCTCTCTTATATACACATGTATACGCATATATACCCATATGCACTACCCTTCTCTCGCACACATGATTCACACCCTCAAATCATTAATGGGTCCTTGTTACCCCCCTCCCCCACTCTTTCCTAAGTATACAAACACTTACACCTTGACATCATTTGTGTGCGTCCATTAATAAAATATAATAACCACTCCCCCCCACCTCTTCTTTTACTATGCTTGTCTCCTGCTTACTCCCTCTTCAATTTCTCCCACTGCAATATCTCTCTCCCTCTTCGTCTTTCTCTCTCTCTCCCTCTCTCTCTCTCTCTCTCTCTCCTCTAGTCATTCTTATATTTTCTACTTTCACTTTTTTCTGTCTTTCCTTTACTCTTTGCCTTCATCACTTTTTATTAATCTTCTTACACACACACACACACACTCACACATGGTGTGTGTGTGTGTGTGTGTGTGATTGCACATACTTTGTCACATACCTGTTTTAAGATATAGCAGCATAGTCCTTCTCTCTCTCTTTCCATCTCTCTCTCTCCATCTCTCTCCCCATCTCTCTCTCTCTCCCCATCTCTCTCTCTCTCTCTCGTCACCACCCTTGTTTTCTCTTTTGATCTTATCCCCTTCTTTATTTCTCTCTCCTCCTAACCACCATGACCACCACTGCCACAAACCTGTCTGCTACTACAGCTAATATCACTTTCATTACCAATTCTATGGTGTAAATGGTCACCTCACCCCACCCACCCCCACCTCACTCCACCCTCACCACACAAAATCTTTCATCTTTCACTCTCTCCATATAAATGGTTATTTGTCCACTGTTTACTGTCCACCACCACCACCACCACCAGCGTCTCTGATGGACACCACTGATGGTCTTTTGATTTCTTTTATGTATGTATTTATTCTGGTATTTATTTTGTTGTTATGGCTATGTAGGAATTGAGTGGGGGACGAGGTTGTCTGACATTGTTGACACTGACTGATATTAAAATGCTGTTTTGATAGTTAGGTTATGCAATGAGGGTGGTGATAGTGTTGTTGTTGTTGTTGTTGTTGCTTAGCCCTATGTTCAGACCTTCTAGCAATGACCACCCTTGTCGTTTTTCATCTTCTCGGACTATATTTCCCTCGAAACCTTTGGGGTTTTTTTTTAAGATTATAAAGTGTAATTTGAGGGAGATTTGGCCAAGCAGATGATGGTGAGACAATAGTGGTGGTGGTGGTGGTGATGGTGGTGGTTATGGTGATGGTGTAGGTGTAGATAATATGGTTGAAGGTGTAGATAATTGTAGTGGTTATTGATCACTGTGGTTGTTGTCTTGATTGGTGTTCTTACCTGTGATTGGAAGATAAATCAGCTGATCAAATTAAATGATCAATTGACTGATATTTCTAGCTGCAGTAATCTTGTTTCTGCAGCAGCAGGAACAGGGGATTTGTTCCCTTAAAATATAGAATCTAAAACATGTACGCAGCTGAATGATGGTGTGTGTGTGTTGAAATTTCTTTGTTTTGCTTTTCTTTGATTTCATTTTAGTGCTGAGTGAACAGATCAAGAATATTCTAGATATGACCATGTCTTTTATTGAGATATAATGTATTTAGAATTGCAGTGTGTAATCTGAAAGAGATGTAGGTGTTGTTTCAAGCCATTTGAGTGACCATATAGAAACAATGGCTTGAGGTGTGGATATTTGTATTGTGATGGTGGTGGTGAAGGCGATGTTAGTGCTGTAAGTGATGTGATGGTGGTGTAGTAATGATGATGATGTGATGGTGGTGTGGCAATGATGATGTTGATGAAGTGTTGATATGGAGGCGATGGTAGTGGTGATAATGGAGATTGTGATAGGGAAGGTTGTCGATGTAAGTACCGATTTAATGATGGTGGTAATAATAGTGAAAATGTTGGTGCAGATGTTGTTTGTCATCACCACTGAAACTGATGAAAAAGGACCGAGATATATGGCATATTGCTGTACTCAGGAGACCCAACCTCAATAAAAGTGCTGGTATCACATAAGAAGCACTGGTGCCAGTGTTACATAAAAAGCACTGGTGATGGTACCACATGAAAAGCACCCAGTGCATTCTGTAAAGCAGTTGGTGTTAGGAAGGGCATCCAGCTGTAGAAACCAATCCAAAACAGACTATGGAACATGTTGTGACCCTGGCCTTGCCAGTTTCTGTCAAACCATCCAACCCATACTAGCATGAAAAATGGATATTTAAATGATGCTAAAGTTCTGATATTGGTCGTGGAGTAAATAACAATGGTGAAGAACAGTGTTAGTTGTCATGATGTGTTTGTCGATTACCCTGCTCGCAACTCCTTGATTTTCTCTGATTAAACAGGCCTGGGTTATTCCAGCTATGAACATTCCATCATTTTGCAGATTTTGTGTATCTAAATTTACATTATCAAATATATCTTATTTTTCAAGACAGTAGGGTGTGATATGAAGGAGGTTTGGTTGCTGTTTCTAGCAGGTTAAGTGATTACATAGAGAATCCATCATTTGTTTATTAGAGGTGATGTAGGCGACAGTGATGATGATGATATTAAGTTGTTACATCTGCTAGGTCTCACAATTTTTGATGATCGTTCCTGAACATCTAATCTACACACACTGCCAGATTTGAATCTTTAAATCCAGCCTTTCTTCTCAGGAGCCAAAAATTCTTCAGCCCTGATTGTGCTGATCTCTACTAAGTTCACACAAATTCTACAATAGAATATTGCTACTATATAAACTAACATCCAAAAAAGGTAATTCAGTTTATTGGCAAATGCTCATTTACCATCACACTCTCAGATATTATTATTACTGAGTCCATGAGTTGGTTCCACTTTTTAGTTGTATCAGTTTAACCCTTTTAATACCAACCTGTCTGAGACTGCCCCTTGTTCTGTGATATTAGGCACCTGTTTTAAAGTGATCTGCATTAAAATCTTCCATTGAGATTTCATGTTATGTTCCAAACACAGGTTGAATAAGAAGAATATTGTTTTACTAAATTGTTCTTTATTTTCAAAAATAAGTGAAACAAAGGCAGTGAATTCCACAGAAATTTGGTAACAATTGGGTTAAATATCTGTCGATATTACTAAGAGAAACAGAGACATCATTGAATCCCTTTGTGTTATTCTGTAAATGTGAAGGCTGATACCTAAATAAGAAACTTCAATAGAGCCTTGTATTTTTTTTTTTTTTTTGCAGTTAATTTATAATTACCATCACTACGATTTTGCTAGCAATACCATTGCAAACAGCATTACAACCACCACTACAAACACTATACATCATCACTCCTTTACTACCATACTACCAGTAACACCACTATCACCATCATCATCACTACACCACCATTGTTATTACCACTATCACTACTATAACCATCATGCCATCACAACCACTATTAACACTAGACTGTTTATAAACCAGATAATGAGTAGTAAATGACTCAATCTGTTGCAATCTATTGATCTTCCAATTTGGTGGAGGTTGGTGAGTTTGCTGGAAGGAAATGGCATTCCTGTAGTGTTGAAAATGCAGGGGTTCTAATAATGGGAGAAGGATACTGTTTTGACCGTATGGATAAATGTTGGTGTGGAAGGAAGTGCCTGCCAAGTATTGTTAAAAGAGCTGCCTAGTATCTTCATATGCATTGGTGTATAAAATGAAAGTAAAGGAACACCAGTTTGGCATTGGTGGGCGTCGACATTTTTGTTTAAAGGAACAGTTGTGTTTATGTATGTGTGATTGTAAGTGCTCATGCATGCATGTGCGCACGCACGCAGACACACACACACACACATATGGTAAGAAGTTTGTTTCCCCAACCATATGGTTCTGCGTTCAGAACCATATATCTCTGGGTATGCTGTGCTAACAATTTCTAATTAGAATAAAATAGTGCTATACATGATTACCCTTGACGAGATATTTTGAGAAGTTAGTAACAAGTGAGCAACAAAGAAAATTAAAACTGAAATTAAATATGTGTATTCTTAGCATTATTTTCCTTATTCCTTAATTTCAAATTCAAACTTTTAATACAAACATTATCAAGTTGTGATA
Organism: Octopus bimaculoides; assembly: GCF_046866305.1. Taxonomy (NCBI): domain Eukaryota; kingdom Metazoa; phylum Mollusca; class Cephalopoda; order Octopoda; family Octopodidae; genus Octopus; species Octopus bimaculoides. Next base: position 4,856,162 of record NC_142936.1, read on the forward strand.
ATCTACCTTGTATTAATTACCTGCCAGGAGACACCATTATCATCATCATTTAACATCCATTTTCCATGCTGGCATGGGTTGGATAGTATGAGAGTTGCTGGCAAGGCCAGGAACCACAAGTTCTACTATTGTCTGTTTTAGCATGTTTTCTACAGCTAGATTCCTTTCCTAACACCAACCACTTTACAGGGTGTATTGAGTGCTTTTTATAAGGCACCAGTGCTTTTTTTTTTTTTTCTTTATCTTTACAAAATGGTACATTTCCTGAAAACTCGACAGATAAAGAATAAACTCATTGACCACAATTTATTTGGAATGTAAGAATCTCTCTACAATTTAGCCATTACCTCATGTAGAATTGCGAAAATATAAAAATATTGACATCATTTTAGAATTATTTCAGGCATGATTTTTTTATCTCTTTTTATATCTAGAAATGTTTATACAATATCATCTAAATGCTCATTAAAGGATCGTTTATTTATTTTTCAGTGTTATTAAATCCATTACTCTAAATTCCATTAAATTTCTGAATTTTATCACCTTCATCATTACATTCTCATCATCATCATCATCATTACTATCATTATCACCATCTTATCTTCATCATCGCCATCCTCTTCATCATCATCATTATTATCATCATCGTTGTCGTCATCATTATCATCATCCTCATCAACATCATCAAGGGTGGTAAATTGGAAGAATCATTAGACCATTGCACAAAATGTTTAGCAATATTTCTCTTGGCTCTCTCTGTTCTGAGATCAAACTCCACAAAGGTCAACTTTGCCTTTGTACACTCTGAGATCAATAAAATTAAGTACCAGTCAATTACTAATGGTGATGATATTCTATTAACCACCCCCCACTCTCAAAAATTTCTAGCCTTGTACCTAAATTAGAAATAATTAAGATTTACAGAATTATTTGGGCATTGAACATTATTATGAGTTTTGGTATTCTAGTTCTTTATGTTCCATGTTCAGATCCCATCAAGGCCAACTTAGCCCTTTATTCTTCCAAAGTTAATAAAATAAGAACCACTCAAATGCAAGAGGCAGTCTTATCAACCATTCCTTTCCCCTGCATATAAGGCCTTGTGTTTATATAAGAAGTCATTATTATTGCATCATTTCCTAACAAAACAACTGAAATCATAGATAGCTTGTTTAAAACATCCAGAGATTATTATTTTTAAACTCTCTAAATTCTAATGCTAAAGTAATTCAAAATTAATTTTCACAGCAAACTTATCTCATCACATGTATTACCTTTCTTTCCCCTCCTCCCCCTCCACTCTCCTCCCTTCCCTCCACTTTCCCCCTCTTCCCCCCCCACTCTCCTTTCTTCCCTCCCATCTTTCTCTTTCCCCTCCTCTTCTCTCTCTTTTATTCTCTACCACTTATTTTGTGTTATTATTTATAACCAGAAGGCTGTGAGCTGGCAGAAACGTTAGCACGCCGGGCGAAATGCTTAGCGGTATTTTGTCTGCTGCTGCGTTCTGAGTTCAAATTCCACCGAGGTCGACTTTGCCTTTCATCCTTTCGGGGTCGATAAATTCAGTACCTGTTACACACTGGGGTCGATCTAATCGACTTAATCCCTTTGTCTGTCCTTGTTTGTCCCCTCTATGTTTAACCCCTTGTGGGCAGTAAAGAAATAAGGTAGTCCGGTGAACTAAATTCATAATTTCATATATATACACATAAGGATAAGCATATTAAAAGTGGTCTGAGAAAATTCATCTAAATAAAAGGGGTCCTTGGTAGTGAAAAGGTTGGGAACCACTAATCTCCAATAATTTGAGCCACCATGTTGAGGTTTTTACATTGGCATATGCTTTTGTTGCTGGTGGTGATGGTGGTGGTGTTTAAATTTAGATCAGCTCTGATGAAGCAGACCGAGAATGAAAATGGATTTTATTGTTTCTCCATACAGTTTGTACATTGGACTGCATTTTTCTAATGTTTCCTTTCTTTTTTAAACCGGTAGAGTGTGGATCATGGAAATTCTTGACTGCTGTTTCTTGCAGTTCAAGCAACTTAGTAGAGGCATTGTGAGGTTAACACAGTTCATGTTTAGTTTGAAGTTGTTTTGAATGTTAATTGTGTAGGAAGGAAACATGGGTGTGAAGGAAGTTTCCATAATTATGATGATAGTATCTGTTAGAGACTCATCCAAAGTTATCCAGTAAATCTTTATGATTTTATAATTTTTTGTTTTCTTTCAAATTCTTTCCTTCCACACAAATATCATTTGAGTATGAATGTGAATTCTGACATTTTAAAATTGTTGTTGATGTTGCTACAGCTATGGGTATTGCTATAAGAGTTCTTGGTGTTAATGGTTTGCCTTAAGCCGCTTTGGGGCCAACCATGCTCAGTCCTGACAAAACCTGCAGTGCTAACAGCTAATGGATGGACTACTTAAGTACTTAACAATATGACTCAGAAAACTCAACAAGTTAAATACTACTTTGAATTCAAAATACAAACCACAGCCTCTCTACCCTATAGTTAGTGCGCATGCAGAGACACACATGTGTGCATGCACACATACACTTGTGCGCACGTGCACACTAACGCCATCTGATCAGCCACTTCTACAGCCAACACCACACCTCATTTGCTATTCTAATTGTTGTTCCCTTTAACACACGCACACACCACACACAACATACTCTTTGCCACTACTTCCTTACTTAATACATCAATTATTGCATTCCTAACCTCCACATACATGTTGGTATATATTGTGGTGTACCTTATCATTCTTATCTATACATATACATTTATACACACACATTAGTAGCAAATGGTGAGAATGAGTACTCAATACAACATTGGTGGATAAATTTCTGGATTTTCAACATCACCTTCAGTTTCTTGCATTACAGTGTGAAATGCACACAAACTTATATGTGCATACATTTGCAAGTCTCTATCTACCAAGTTTTATTCACCATGGGTATGGTTGACCCCAAACAACAATAGAAAATACTTGTCAAAAGTGCCACATATATAGTTTGTGTGTGGGTGTGTCTATGAGAGAGAGAGAGAGAGAGAGAGAGAGAGAGAGAGAGAGATGGTAAATACAATATGTAGTTTATACTATTTGCTCCCTACACATGTTTCACCATTTTTGCTATTTGCATCCTCTGCAGTGGGTGTTCATAGTGCATTTGGAGCTCTAAATTCACCTGTTGCAGTTATACATCTAACTGTACACACATGAACTGCTATATATATATATGTATGTGTGTGTGTGTGTGTATATATATATATATATATATATATATATATATATATATATATATATATATATCAACCCATGCCAGCATGGAAGACAGACGTTAAATGATAATAATGATATATATATATATACACTCGTGCGCACACACGCACATTGCAACATTTGTTGGTAAATTGTAGTCTTTCTATTAAACGAAAAATACCAAAAAAGATTTCACAAAATAGACATAATTCAATGAGATTCTATGAAAATATCTAATCTAGTTAAAATATCTCTACATTTAAAGTTGAGTTTTGTTTGTTTTTTTGTTAAATCTCTCTTCCTCCTCCTTTTCATTTCATTTTTGTTTTTCAATTATCTGCCAGTTTTGGATGTTACTTTTAAAGATTCAGAAAAATATATTAGTGTAAATGTAATGCTTTCATACACATACATTTCATAGTTGTTAATAAATGCATACATAGATGAATGCATGCATGCACGTGTGCGTGCACGTATGTGTGTATGTGTGTGATCAGAATCCTGGTAATTGGTGCCACCAATACTATAGTAGATTTCATTATAGATAATACATATATAAATACATGCAACATAGGCGCAGGAGTGGCTGTGTAGTAAGTAGCTTGCTTACCAGCCACATGGTTCTGGGTTCAGTCCCACTGCATGGCACCTTGGGCAAGTGTCTTCTACTACTATAGCCTCAGGCCAGCCAAAGCCTTGTTAGTGGATTTGGTAGATGGAAACTGAAAGAAGCCCATCGTATATGTGTGTCTGTATTTGTACCCCCCCCTCCAACATTGCTTGACACCCAATGCTGGTGTGTTTATGTCCCGTAACTTAGCAGTTCAGCAAAAGAGACCGATAGAATAAGTACTAAGCATACAAAGAATAAATCCTGGGGCTGATTTGCATGGCTGCAGTCAAATGACTGAGACAAGTAAAAGAACATGCATGCATGCAACATATATGTGTGCCTGGTTGTGTTGTAAAGAAACATGTGGTACTATAGCCCTAGGCTGATCAGAGCCTTGTAAGCAGATTTGGTAGCTGCTGTTATAAATAGCAGCCCCAGTATAATGTGGTGGTTCCAAATACTGTGTTTCTGACCGACATCTGATGGATAAAGAGTAAAGGTAAGAAGAAAAGAAAATGAGAAGGAGAGAGAAAGGGGGGAATGAAATGAAAAAGAAAAGAGAGAGATGAAGAATGAAAGAGAGGGTGGGTATGTGTGTGCACGTGCGCATGTGTGCGTGTGCATGTGTGTATGAGGCTATATGAAAGAACAAGGCCATCTTTGAATCGAGTAAAGACAAGGAAATATGATGTGGGAAGTGAGAGGTGTGAGATCAAGCAGTCCTCTGATCAAACACAAGTGTTCTAGCCATACACATCCTGAAAATGGTTATGGGTACTGCTTTTCATCCTCTGACTAAACCATGGAAGAATAGAATAATCAGAGACTGCATTATACTGTAAGTCCTTCCTCTTTTTAAAATAGTAAGATGCAGCTTGAGTGAGACTTGGTTGCCATTTCTAGCATCATATGCAACTATGTAGAGGTTCCTTTGTTGGGCCTTTTAGGTTTTGATGATGGTGGTTGTGATGCTGGTGTTGGCAGGCATTACTGGAATATTGCCATGCACCCTTGCACAGTGTACATTTAGGTATGTGATGTCCATTCACTATTTGACAACTAATCACGGCTTCCCTGATTTATATCAAGTTAAGACAGAAGCAGAACTGTGGTGGGGAAAAAAGGAAAACAATGAACAAGTGTAGAAAATCAATGTAATTACAGTGTGGTGGAGGAATAGAAAGGAAAATAAATCAATGTTTCAGACAGTTTTTCTTTGTCAAGATAGAAAGAAGGTGAACTGAAAGAGAAAAAATTTGAAGTAAAAAAGAAAAGGAAACTCACAACGCAATGGAATACAGACAGTGAGTGGAGGAAAGGTGTTTTCAGAAGAACCAGACTAGAAAGGAAACTTAACTACAGGTTGGTGTTTCTGCCACCACCACCACCACCACCATCATTTGATTCTTCATAACTTTCTTAACAAAGCATATTTTTAATGAAATTTTGTAGAGATATATTTTCTATGATTGTTTCTTTTATCTTTTACTTGTTTTATTCATTGGACTGCAACACTACCTTGAAAGGTTTCGTCAAACAAACACTGTGTCCCTGAGCTAAAACCCTATACTTACCAAACTCTTCAATCTCTCTCTCTCTTTCTACAGAGTTTGGTGAGTATAGAGTCTATCTCTGAGATACAGTATTTGTATTATAGTCGGCTAAGCATAAACTAGGGAGATTTTTATCATGCCCCTAATTTGATATTGATAATGAATGATTTTACCCTGCATCATGTCAGATATTTCAATGATCATGAGTTATCTATTTCTTTCTGAATAAAGAATTGATTTCAAAAAATTTTGTCAACATAATTGTCAACTACACTTTCAAGAATATATCTTTGCAAAATTTTATTTTAAGACGAGGCATTGTTAAGAAAATTATGAAGAATCGAAATTGGAGTATGGGGCACCAAACTGTAGTCACACTGTAACGAAAGTGTGACATGGATGGGAGAGCATAGTGGAAATGGGTATATTTATGTGTGGTATGTTAGCACATGGGACAAAATGAATAGCAGGATTACGTCTGTCATTTATATATGTATCAACCAGACTGTTGGACTTTGTTACACAATGCTAGTCACAATGCACTTCTTCGCATTGTTTAACTTTCAAATGTTGTCACCGTGCTTCTTTCAGTTTCCATCTACCAGATCTACTCACAAGGCTTTGGTCATCTGCAGCTATAGTAGGAGACACTTGGCCAAAATGCCAGTAACTATGTGGTTAAGAAGCAAACTTCTTACCACACAGCCACTCTGTGCTTACAATATTCCCAAGGATTCCATCATGAATGAGGATGGTATAGAAACACACACACACACACAAAATAAGTGTTTCTAGATAACTTTGACTGCAAAAAATTTCCTTCGTAACCCACGATTTTTCATAAAACATTATGTATTGTAGTTTTGCCTTTCATTCTCACCAGCAGCAGCATTATTATCATCATCATCATCATCATTACGTCTACTTTCCTTTTCTGGCATCAGTTGGACATACATATATTTATATTTGTGCGTAAGTATAGACAGATGCACACGCATACACCCACACATTTTTGTACATGTACTTATGTGCTTACACACTCAGTTATATACACACGTGATTATAAAGATGTATGCAAACAAACACAGCCTTTGGCAGTGCCAGTAATAATTTAGCAGCCAAACATACAGTGAAATAACTTATGCAGGTTTTAATGAACACCTTGGCAGGGGTCAGGCCCTCAAGTAATAGTCATGTTCTTTCTAATATTTGAAGAAGGAGAAGTGAGAGAGTGGTAGTAAAAAGATGTATAGCAGGAATTGAAAAGTGTGTGATAAAAATGGTGGGGTGGGAGTGGTGAATAAAAGAGTGACTGGAAATGATAGGATGAATGTTGTGAACGAGCATGTATGTATGTGTAAAAGTAGTGGGTATGGCTAAGTGGTTGGGATGTTCACTTTGCAATTGCAACATCATGGCTTTGTCTCCACTGTGGGACTTTTTTTTTTTTTGATCCCTTTAACCTCAGGCTGACCCAAACCTTGTTGGTGACATTAGATAGATGGAAACTGGGGGGAAATCTGTCAGAGGAATTGAAGCAGTAATTTAAAAGATCAGTTTTGTCACACACTGTCATGTTGATTCTGTTTGAGGATTACATTTAGCACACATGTGTCTATGGAATTCTCAGCCACTTAACCAGTATAACTTAGTATAGGCAGAAAAAAAAAAGGTAAACAGAGAGAGATGGATAGACTGAAAAACGAACAAATGATAGGTGCAGAGAACAAAACAGATAAAATAGCCTCCGGACAAAGTGTAAAAATGGAGCAATGGGTGTTGGAATCATCAGAATGCTAACTAAAAACTTGAAATGCCAAAGTTGAACCGACAGTTAATGTCTCACGACTTTTGTTGTAGAACAACTATGAATAAAACTTAATAATAATGGTTTTTAACATTGGCACAAGGCCACAAGCATTTGAACAGGATAAGTAGTAGTAGTAGTAGTAGTAGTAGTAGCAGTAGCAGTAGTAGTAATAGTAGTAGTAGTAGTAGTTGCAGTAGTAGTAGTAGTAGTAGTAGTAGTAGTAGTAATGGTGGTAGTAGTAGTTGCAGTAGTAGTAGCAGTAGTAGTAGTAGTAGTAGTAATAGTAGTAGTAGTAGTAGTAGTAATGGTGGTAGTAGTAGTAGTAGTAGTTGCAGTAGTAGTAGTAGTAATGGTAGTAGTAGTAGTAGTAGTAGTAGTAGTAGTAGTAATGGTAGTAGTAGTAGTAGTAGTAGTAGTAGTAGTAGTAGTAGTAGTAGTAGTAGTAGTAGCAGCAGTAGTAGTAGTGATCATCATTATCATTATTTCTGGCACAAGGCCAGAAATTTGCAGTGAGAGGAGCAGAGTTAAATTGATTCCCATTGCTTGGCTGGTATTGGATTTTATCAACCCTTGTAAGCTTGAGTGCAAAGACAAGCCCTAAACTCAGAAGGTAGAAGGTCTTAACTAGATATAGATACCACAAGGTGTTTTGTGCAATACTTTAGCGATTCTGCATCCTTTTCTGCTGTCACAAGAGCAACAGATGAAGAGACATTAGAAGAGCAAGTAGGATTTACATACAAGAAGGCCAGCAGTATTGGAAACAGTAGAAATATTCCAAATACCGTTATTGGAAACTGGACACAGTTTCAGCCATTGCTGTTGTCACTGGAAACAAGAAAATGATTTGAATTGTTGCCATTGGAAACCAAACCACAGATGGATGTTTTGAGACTGGTGTGTTTATACTTGTGGAGGAGGAGTTCTATTTTGTTTTCTTGTCAACCCTTTCTAATTCCTTGAAGTAGTCCCTTGGGGGGTTTAATGTAAATAGTATAACCTATCAGTGACAGCAGCAACAATTGAAAAACCGAATACAACTCAGTTGCTCTCTCTCTCTCTCTCTCTCTCTCTCTCTCTCTCTTCATTCCTCTCCTTTTCATACACACACACACACACACACACAAACATATTTCTGTGTGAGTTTCATAAGCTCTTGTACTGTTAATATCACATCCTTGTCACCCTTGTCATTCACTGTCTTGTTTTCCCTTGTCCTCTTTGTTTCTCCCCCACCCACCCCCATCAGTGTGCATACATGTATGTGCCTGTAGCAAGGATAGAGATTCTGGCTGGCTGCCCCAATGGATGATTGATGTATTTATTGCCTTGGAATGTGGAAGGGTTAGGGAGAAGTATGGTGGGGACAGTCTTGTTTAAATTAATTATTAATTTCTCTAAAAAAAATGAAATTTATGTTATTTTAATTTTCATGTGTTTTCTCAAATGATCTTGTCTCTTGCTTGGCATTTGAAAAATGGATGGGGCAAGTGGGGTGGACATGGGGTTATAGGAGTTGTGTAGAAAAGAAGGAAGACAGTTGATGACAGAACCACAATCATTGAAACATCCGTCACAGTGTACCTACTGCCTTCGTTTTTCATGAAAATTAACAAAACTACCCCCTTCCCCACCCTCAAAGCAATATGTGATAGACAAAAGCATGATTGGTTGAGTGACAAATCTTTGGTGTGTTTGTCAATGTTTAGAGTTGTGTATGGTATGGTGGTGTGTAAGATTTAGTTAATGTGTGAGTGGGTGTTAAATGTAATGTTGATCATGATGTGGTAATGGTGCGGTGTTGATGCTGACATCCAGCATCAGGTCAACCTTAATTGAGCCAGCTCTATCATCAAATACATTCCAGCTTTAATCATTCTTCGTTTTTATCTTTTTCCAGACATTCTTTATCTATGATAACATTACCCAATGTACATTCTCTTTCTCTAAGACCAACGGGTGTGATTTGGGTGAGATTTTGATGGTTATTTCTCAGCTAATCTTTGTGTTAGTGGTGCACTACTATCGTTGATGATGGTCTGCCCAACACACAACTTCAAGCATATATGTTTATGCACACACACAAATTCTTTAATACCTTAGTAATGAATATGCTCTTCTCAGCTGTCGCTAACCATTATTTACAGCTATTACTATTACTTTGTTGTATATGTATTACCTTAAATAAATATATATGTTGTTGTATCTCATGCAGGTCATTATGCCAATAATAAGCACATACACGGGTTCCATTTCACTTCTTTTATTATTCTTGTCAGTTAGTTAACCAATTAACTGATTCTTTCATTAATCTTTCCATCACTCAATCAATCAGCTAGGTTTGGTTATCAACTTGAAGCAGACCTGGAGTAGAGAGGGCATGTCATTGATGAGGTCGTGAATGGTAACAAAATGATTTTGATAAACCCAGCTTATTGATTGATTAGCTGAAGGATTAATCAAATAATCAATTAGTTAATTTGCTAAATTGCTAACTAATTGACTAATAATAAAAGACACGAATTAGAACCAGTGTGTGTGTTTACTATTGGCATAATGACCCTCCTGAGTTGATGCAAAATGGAGTTTGTGCTTGCTACTCAAGAAAGAATAGCTCATAGACAGGCCAGTTGGTGTCCTGTGCTAAGAGCTTATTTACCAGGCAGAATACATTTAATACAGTTCAAAGTGTTCCTTTCTATGTGTTGTTATTTAGCCCAGATCAACCCTGACCAAGCAACCTGTGATCAAAAGCATTCTAGCCATGGTCATCATGTCTTTTTTACGTATCCTCAACTGCATTGTCCAATAGAGTCTTCATTTTTAAAACATTAGGATGGGGTTTGAAAGGATTACTCTTTCCAGCAGGTCAAGTGACTATGCAAAAGTCAGTGAGTGTGTAGTTGGTGCAGCATTCGGTTTTTGCAAGCATTCAGTGTTCTACTGAAGATTGTTCATATTCAGATGACAGAAGGTAGTACCTATACTAGACCAGTTACTACTTCACTTTGAGGCAAAGGAATTGAGAAGGAGAGAATAAAAGAATAGAAGACAACTTCAGAAATGCAAATCCAATATCGTTTCTTGATATTGGAATCCAATATTGGTTTCTTAATTGAAATTAAATCTACACAGCACAAACCTGTTCAGCCATTATTTCCAGATTAACAATACTTTGTTCTTTTAGAACATATTTCCCCCCTTTTTACCATTCCACAGAACACTTGGCTTGTTTGAAAGTCGTCTCTTCCATTATTTTACACTACTGCATGACTGATATTCTGAAGAAAGTCATTAATGTCTCAACTTCTCGTTTGTATAAATAATCCTTCAAGTATTTTCTTTGATAGGTCATATATGTGCAATGAAAGACGTGTCTTTAAAGATATTTCAAATTCTGTGATGTGGTTTTGGGGTTTTAATTTCACATTATCTAAGTTCTCTTCTCATTACTAAAGCATTCGGAATATAGGCATCTCACAATTCTTGCATCTCATTTATCCTTTATCAAATTATTCTTTTCTCTTTATGTGGTGCTTTTTCACTCTTTATTTTCATTCAAGATTTGGGGAACTTTTCATTTAGTTGTTTTCATTCTTTTATATAGAATTATTTTTTCTTTCTCCACTCTTTTTAATCTGTTTTCTTTTATTATTCTTTCTTCAGTTCTTTTTCACTGTTTTTTTAAATTCATTTATTCATTATTTTCTTTCAGTAATATTTCCTTTTTTTTTTCCCCCTCATTTTTTATTTTATTTTATCTTTCATTTGTTTTCACCATTATTTCTCTCTGATATGGTAGTAATCTGTGTTGCTACTGTTGTTTAGCCCCAGGTCAATCTGATCAAATAAACAAAAGATCAAAGGCATTCCAATTGTGATCATCCTGCCTTTTTTAAAGACATCTTAGACTTCATTTTCCAATCTGTCCTTAACATTATTTATCATGACAAGGCCTTTTAAAGGCAGTTTGGTTGTTATTTCAACCATGTTGATCACTATTTCTCAAAGTGGAGGGTACCATCTCCAAAGGGTAGTTGGTGTAAAATTTGTGACAGATATTGAAGACCAGTGGTGGGGTAGGGGTGGAATTGATGCTTTAGTATATATTTGTCTCCTTTTTGAATATTTACTTAACAGAAAATTAAATATAATATTATGATAAATGGCAATCACAACAACAATGACAATAGCAATTAACATAGACAATTAAGATAAATTTCAGCTGGTAGTTATGTGGGTATGTATGAAGCACAAAAAGTACATGTCGGAATTTGGTCTAAGGTCAAGTGATGAGGTATCAAACTAATAGTTGGAACTAAATTTGGAGAGAGAGAACCATAACAAGGGAACATTGTAAAAGTGTTAGTAAAAGAAAAGGGGCAGAAGTTAAAAAAGAGAAATGAGAAGCTCTGATGTAGGGGCTCTCTTACTGGCTCATTGTTATGATAGTTGAGCTGACTGATGCAATTAATCAGACATATTTGATCAACATTGTAACCATAGTAATATCATCTCCATCATAGATAACACACAGTTAACATTTTGAACAGGAATTCTTTAATCACCCCCCACCCCACCCCGCCCTCCAACCTGTTTCCATTTTTAAAGTATAGAGGGAATTTGGGGAGAGTTGTTGTTGAGGTTAGGGGAAATGTGGAGGAGGTTGGCCGAATAAGATTGAGTATGCTTGATATGAATGACTAATTGACTGCTGTTATTGTTGTGGCCCAAAAAGGCAAACTAGAGGATACAAAGCGTGATATACAAAACCTCAGAATACAAAACACAAATTGTAAAGTTATGACATTATGGAAATTGCAAAATTCATTCAAATTATCTGTGGTTTGTGTGTGTGAAGTCTGAAAAATGAACCAGTTGCTTAATGATAGCAAAGGAGAAACTCCAAGTTTTCTCTTCATGCAGACTCAGCTTCAAATGATGGCACTCTTTACTGACCTAACAGTATTGGTTCCAATTTTTGATGCAAGGCTACCAATTTCAAGGCAGGAACTAAGTCGAATGCATCAGTCCCAGTGCTCAACTCGTATTCATTTTATCAATCTTGAATGGATGAAATGGAAAGTCGATCCCGGTGGCATTTGAACTCAGAACTACCTAACAGTATTGAGTACTTTTGTCTTAATTGTGACTTCTCTAGTTATGCTTAACATCATATAGAAAGAAATAAGAGGAGGGAATTAGTGTCAGAAGTACAAGCTGAATGCTATACACTTAGACAATGTGAGAGAAAGAATCATAGAGGGAGGAGGAGGAGAGGGAGTAAATAACAGAGTATGGGAAGAGTTATACAGATGACAAATTTGTTTTATTTAATTTTATTTTAAGGTAATAAGTATTGTTCTTTTCAAAATTTGTATTCATTTTGTAATTTTGTATGAGCACCAAAAAATTTGATAAAAGCTAAATTATAATTATCGTATGTATGCAATATTTCCTGGTATTACCCATGGTAGCAAATGTATACTGCCAAAATTACCCATCATATAATATGTAGCACTCTAGTGTACATTCACTCACTCACACACATATACAAGCACACACATACACACACCAGCAGCTGAGACCATCCATCATTATTATTTCAATCCAATTATCTACCATAATAATTTCCATATTGAAGTTTGGAGAAGAAAAAAAAATTAAGAAATAATATCAAATAAAATAAAGTGCCATTCTATCTAAGAAGGAGTGTCTCTAATATTTCTCATTTATTGAAAATGTGAGGAAGCCTCTATGAATTGAATGCATCGCATGTCTTTTTATGTTCCTGAATCTTCCCCCTCCTTCCCTATTTTCACCATTGTTGTCACCGCCACTGTTGCAGCTATTTCTGTTGTTCCTACATTTTGGCCAGCACCACTACCACCTATAACACCAACACCTAAACTGCTATCACATTCACCATCAACATCATGATTCCCATCATCAGCAGCCAATCATGATGATGGCTATTTTTACCATCATTATAAAGACAAGTGCCTCCACCACCACCACTAATATATTAATCATCGTCGTCACACCATCATATATAGTCATCATCATCACTCTCAGTATTAACATTATCGCTGTCACTATCATCACTTACACCACCACCACCACCACCATCATCATTGTCATCATTTGCACCACCACCACCAATGGTGCTCTCAATTGTTACTTTCATCAACACTACTCCACCACCACCACCACCACCACTCTCCATAATTTCTTGTTACCATTTATTATCTGTCAAGTTTTTTGATGCAAGTCAGTAAATGAAAAAAAAAAGGTTGGAAACAAAACAAAATTCTGTGTGAAAAGCAAAAAAATTAATAAATAAAATTTAGAAACCAGAATTAAATGTCAACAAAATAGCAGCCATCATCATCATCATCATCATCATCATCATCATCATCATCATCATCATCATCATCATCATCACCACCAACAGCACTACTACACACAATGTTATGACTATACTGTGCATGTAACACATACAGTTAAAAGAGGTGTTTATTTCTCAAGCATATTGTTTAAGGTTCAGTTCTGTTGCATGGTACCATAGGTGAGTGTTTTCTGCTACAGCTCCAGGCCAGCTGAAGCCTTCTGAGTGGATTTAATGGAGGGAAATTGAAAGAACCCTTTTGTATGTGTGTGTGTGTGTGTGTGTATCTCCTTATCTTGACTTCATGCAATAATTGCAAATGATCATCACTATATACGTGTGTGTGTGTGTGTGTGTGAAGTATAAAAAGAGAAAGCAGTGATAAGATAAAGAGGTAGAGAAAGACACGAAATCAAAGGGTGGGTGGGGGAGATAGTATGGGTCGTTTGGTGGTAGTGGTTTTGGTGAAAGTAATGGCTATGTTCTTACAGGGGTAATCCTGGTGGTGGTGTCATTATTATTGTTTGTGGTCATTGTGATGGTGGCTGTAGTAGTACCAGGAATGATTGATGGTAGTTGCCTGCTGACTTAGCTATTAAGAAGGAAGTCACTTAAACTTTAAACGAGCATATATCTGGGGAAATACACAGATTATGTGGTTCAATTAATTTTGAAAGAAATCAAAAATATAATTAACTTTTTAATTATTAATTGGATGTTTGGAATGTACTTTAAAACAGACAGCTTTGTATTATGGAACCAGAGATGGTCTCTGACAGGTTTGTATTAAAATGATTAAGTGATATGACAGTTACTTTTTCTGTTTCACATACTCAATTGATTCCAGCCCTAGAACAACAGACCATTTGCAGTTCAAATCAGCTCAGCTCACCTCAGATCAGTTCAAAACCACCGTCTTAACCGCCATGTCATTCAGCATTTAAATCTTGAGGAGATTATATAAATGTAACATGAGCACCAAATATTGAATCATTATTTTGACATGGCTAAATCTAAACTCTTTCGGAATGAAAATGATCTGTCAAGTTGGTGTCCAGTACTCATCTCTAGTATTTTACACAGCCAGGAACTCTATATTTCAATGAACCAATCTCCAATCATCATCGTTATCATCTTCAGGTGTCTTATTTTTGGCTATGTACATGTGGCACGGACAGAGTAGATAAGGATATTACAACTCATAGTTTAGAAATAAAGATTCCTAGTTTGAGTTGATAGTTTGGCAGGGGTGGAGGGGAGGTTGCACCTCCTCCTTTATGCTTTATACTCCTTTGTAAAGCATGATATAGCAGCAAAGACCAGGAGTGGATGGTTGTAGAACTCATAACTCAAAACAGTGCAGAAGCTGATTTGTATATAGTGCAACACTTTCAGATTTGTGCTTCACTGTCTATGAGATATATATGTGTGTGTGTATGCGTCTTTACTGTTTCATAGATTTGGTTTATTACATGTATGCAGACACACACACACACACACACTTTTATAAATATATGCACGCACTCTTACGCAAAAGCATATATGCACATACCTTTGCTAAATAAAAATATAAGAACTTACACATTCTCTCTCTCTCTCTCATTCACACACACACACACACAAACAAACTTGTTTTTTTTTTGCCTCCTGAAAAGAATATTTTAGTTAATGAAAGAAGTCTTTTTTTTCTGTCTTGGATCCTTTTCAATGGAAAATCAGTTTTCAAAAGTCCTGGCACCATTCTGTTTCATTATCAAAGATGATAGCATAGAACTCTGGAAGAATTCTAGTTGTAGCTTATATATATTGCATTTATGCAATATTTCATATACATACATATATATATATATATATATATATATATATATATATATATATATATATATATATATATATATATATATATATATATATATATATATATATATATATATATATGTGTGTGTGTGTGTGTGTGTATGTATTCACACATTTGTGTGTGTGTGTAGGAAAGTAACAATCTAGAATAATAGTACAGGGAGTAGAAAACATCTTATGAATACCTTGTAATTATCTGTTGCCTATAGCTACAGGTATCCAGATCAATTTCTAAAGAAGTCTTTCAATAATCAATGCATATCTATACACAAACATACATGTACAAATATATATATATATATGCGTGCACACACACACACACACACACACATACAGGGGGAGAGAGAGAGATAAGCTCCCACACTCAACCAGATGCACTTATATATATATATGTGTATATACTCACTCACATTCATGCACAGTCATGCGTGCATGCATACACACCTATGTATGTATTTGTATTTATTTGTGTATAAATTAGCTTTGAAGAGAAACTTCAGCTTCAAATATATTAATATACTCTACTATATGCATTGAGTACTATTTAACATCACTAAATCTAAAATGGGGGGGGGGGGGGTGTATTCACATTCACACACTCAGTCATGACATATACATTGATATGTATATGAATGTGTATGTATCTGCAGGTGTCAGTAAATCTCTTCAAACTCATGCAATCAGAACAAAGCGCTAGCCCTGCAAATCATGAAATGGATGAAAGCTGGTCATATCCTGGGATAAAATGCTAGCCTCTTTTGCATTGACTTTCTCAAATGTTCCAGTGGAACCTGCCCCCTCACTTACAGACACAAATCCAAAGAGGTGAACTAAATCACTATTCAAAACTTGTCTAGGCCCCAAATTGATACTGAAGTTTCTCAATAGTACAGTTCAGCCTTGAGAGTGATAAAAATCTCAGGACATGTACTGAGAGCGATAAAAATCAAACATCCAGTCAACATCATTCTCAGTACATGTCCTGATTACCAAACACCCTGAAATGTTTATATTGGAGCTTCTGACATGAATGCCAAGCAGTACAGCATGTCATTTCCAAATTTCTGGCAGAAGTGCCCAACTGACCCTACTATGCTGTGTAGTCGACAAAATCAAAAACAAAAAATATGTATGCATGAAAATTAAAAATATATAATGGCGACAATTTACCCATCCCACCCTGTATATATATATATGTATATACACACACACACACTCTATATATATATATATATATATATATATATTTTCCATTTACCTTTCTTCTTGTATCTTTCAGGGAACTGCTGTCAAAGGATATTGTTGTCAAACAATACATGAACAAGAATCAACAAATCATTTTAAGAGTAAGTCATTCCAGAATTTTTTTTTATTTATGTTGAATTCGCAGAATTGTGAGAGCATCAGAAAGATACCTTGTGGTATTTCTTCTGGTTCTTTGCGTTCTGCTCCCACCAAGGTCAATTTCATTTTTCATCCTAAAATAAAGTACCAGATAGTTACTGTGGACTGAGTGCCTTCCCTCAAAATTGATGGTCCTATAGCTAAATAAGAAACTGCACACACACACATTTATATGACAATACCATGGGAGTGAAATATGGTAGACAGACGTCTACCATATTTCACTCCCATGGTATTGGTTAGCCTGGGGCTATGGTGCTATTGCAGAACACACCCTGTGAATTCAAAGTGAGCTTCTTAACCACACAGTTATGCCTGCACCTATGTACAGCATTCTACAACTACCTTAGTGACTTTCTCATCATTGCTTTAGCAAATATTGTGAAGTCTATGTTCCACTGAAACGGTTACATAACACCAAAACATTCTGGAGTTTTCTCTTGTTCTTGATAAAATAATTATCAATTAATGTTGTCTTTTTCTCAACATATAAATTTTTCTAATTAGATTTTAATACTTGCCGTATTAAGCATTTCAACATAAATTTAAATATATTAATTTAATTTCAGTCTCACAGTCTTACCCTAAAAACTTGTTGTATGTGATTGTGAGAATTCGTTCGTTAATGATGATGATTGGAGGGGGGCAATTGTTGTGATGGAGGGGAAGATTTTTTTTTTTTATTGTTGTTGTTTTAGATTCTTTGTTAAATGTTATTTTACCTTTGCTGCAACAAGTTATTCTCCAAATACATTTTGC